>NC_085841.1:151456731-151639231 GCF_035594765.1 Anolis carolinensis | reverse complement strand
GTTAGTGTCAGAAACATGATACTTTTTCTAAGATTCCTTTTGATCCAGTAGAGTAAAGCTCATATATTTGCTCAGATTCTTTTCTCCTTTCTGGCAAGAGAATAAACCCATATAAAGTTTTAATATGCTGCAGTGGTGAACCAGTTTGAACATGCTGCCCTTGTGAAATAAGGCGTCAAACCCCTGTTGGGTGGTGACAGAAGAAATGCCAGGAGGCTGTGAGCAACCCATCTCTACTCCTTTCTATAAAGAGAGCTAGGGCAGCCTATACCGTGGAGAAACCTGGCTCCAGTTATCATCTTGGCTGATGGAACAATAGATGCATGAGGCCAAGTACAACTCTAAGGACATGAGCGATAATTGCAGCCGGCTTTGATATATTTACTATGAAAACAAAAACACCTCATAATAATAAGTAAAAACTTCTAACCTCTCAGCACGATGTCCCTTTCAACAGAGGAACATAATGAACACGTGAGCCAGTCTCAGACACTCTGTGCCTGGTAGAAACAAACTGTAATTTGGCTGGTTGCTGGTCTTTGTTTGGGGTTGCTTGAAAAACAGTACAGGGTGGGATGGGGGTGATGGAGGATCACTTGTTCCTTTTCCTGTCTGACAGGGCCTGTCTGTGGTAGTGGACTTGAAGCAGGATTGAGCAAGATGAAATATATCCTTTCAACAACAAGCTGCTGAGATCTGATTAAAGCCAAACCACCAGCATTGCCTCTAGCAAAAGGAGAAGTTCCTGGCTCACGCAAGAGCTTAAATACATGAGAGGACGTGTTACTCACTTCACTAGCACAGGAAGAAGAAGTGCATTTTGATAATGCCTCAGTTCAGCTTGCCCTAACAGAAACCTAAATGTTTCTTGCGGTTTCTTTCTGTATATGTTTTAAAACATGATTTATTCACCTTTCTACCAAAAAAGTAAAAGAACCTCCAATTAACTACCATGTGGCAGATCAAGAGCACCAGTCATTTCCAATGTATGGAGACCCTAAGACAGTGGTTCTCAACCCGTGGGCCCCCAGATGTTTTGGCCTTCAACTCCCAGAAATCCTAATAGCTGGTAAACTGGCTGGGATTTCTAGGAGTTGTAGGCCAAAACACCTGGGGACCCACAGGTTGAGAACTACTGCCCTAAGGAAAACCTATCATGGGTTTTGCTAGGGCTGAAAGTGTGTGATTCACCAAAAGTCACTCAGTGGGTTTCAGTGGCCAAGCAAAGAATCAAACGCTAGTCTCTAGAGTTGTCCAATATTCAAACGACTACACTATACTGGTGTACATATGTTCAGTGTAACAGAGTAAACACATCTACCAACACTCTGATCTGCAACCATACTTTAGCTCTTCTTGCCATCACATGGGCACTTCAGTTGAAAGGGTCAACAGATGTGGCACATCTTAGATGGCATTTTGACAAGGCAGAGGTTGACATAAATGTGCAATATGGTTTTGGAAGGAGGCTAGAATGGTTCCTTCTTTGCTGCCCTCTCATTGTTAGATAATAACGGCTTTCCTTTTCTTACAAACTTTTGCAAAAATGACCAGTTTTTTTATATAAGAAAGAGGTATTAATATGATTCCATAGTAAAAAAAAAAAACACCCGCTTTGTTTCTTTTCTTCTATACATAGATATTTAAATTGCTATTAATTTAACTACATCATCTTTTGAATCTTTTTATCTGTTCTAGGTTTGCTTTAAATTGTGGTCTCCCATGAACTTGAATTCTGTGAAGGGGGAGTTGGGATAGAAAGAAGATGAATCAATCAATCAATCTTAACTGAAATGTGCAGTGGCAGTGGACTATCGGTTTCTTCACTTTTGAGACTACCCAGGAAAAATTCCATTTCTCAACAAATCTTGCCAAGAAAATCCCATGATGGGTTCATCTTAGGAAATTGGCATATGTCAGGAACAACTTGAAGGCACCCAACAGCAACAAAAATGATGGAACAGGTCACAAGAGATAATCATTTGACATTTCCCCATGCAGAGAAAAAGCAATAGATGTAGGATATTTTTCAGCTTAAAAAAATGCTGGATGTGAATAAGTTTAAACAATCTCTAACTTCTGGAGCTACCTTTTATTTTAAGGAAAGAAGATGTTAAAGATGAGGAAAAAGTGTGAACAACTCAATATGCAATTTGGTTCAAGATATGAAAACCTGTCAGACTGGACACGCTGACTCGTAATAGTGGGAAACTCCCATGTGGTTCAGTGTTTGAGCTGTGAACCTTTAGAGCTTCCAAAAACCACCTACCTGAGGGTGACCTCCCGAAATAGTATGGCATTAAGTCAGAAGGGGAAGTGAGGCAGGTGTGGGTGGTTAGGATGACCAGATCAAACTTCACTTACAAAAATCTAGAAAACTGCCCTGGGCAAATTACCATTACATTGGGCTTACTCAGTAAACAAACTAATTATCCCTTTTTTCTGGTAGTACAGGCGATCTCCAAGTTATGAACAAGATATATTTGGTAGGTTTATTCTTAAGTTGAATTTGTATGTAGGTCGGAACAGATACATTTTTAAAATGTAACTCCAGACAAATATATGTATATATTGGCTTTAGATACCATAGGGAAGGGTTAACACCCCTGTGGTGTTTGTTTTGCTTTCTGTGCCCCTGTTTAGAAGATTTCACCTCACTTTCTATCTCAGTGATAATTAGATTTTTTAAAATTTGACTTGTTGTAGAAATAAGGACTGGTGATAAAGATTTAGTGGAGACAACTTTTTCCGATGATAACTCTTTCAGGAGTAAGTTTCACTTCCAAGGGACAGATTTTTCTCACTTCCTATTGTCTCACCCCTGCCTGTAACTATGAGTCATTCATATGTCAGATGTTTGTAACTCGGGGACTGCCTGTATAGAAGTATGTAATCTAGTCTTTTTAACATTATTCTCAACACACTAGAAATTATTTCATATTGCAAATGGGAAACATGCCAACATCAAACTATGACTTCCTGCAGACAAACTATAGGTATAATTAACCACCATTTGAGTTTTAGATGACAAGCTGAAGTTCCGCTTTCTTCAACCAATTTAAACTGGAAGCATTGTGGCTGCACTGGAGGAGCCCAGCTCTGGGTCTCCAGTCCAACTCAATATTTTTCATGCTAACACAGAGCCATAGAGAATGAAGACAAGCATCTCTATTTGTAATAATGAAGAAAAGGTTGTCTTGCCTTGGCAACAGAGCTAAGACAACACCAAAGTTTATAGCAGGGATAAGCAACTTTAAAAAGCCTGAGAGCCAATTTTCCTTCCTGGGAATCCATCATGAGTTTTACTAATCCCAAAAATTTGACAAAAGTAAGAAGAAACAAAAGCTGTAAGTGGCCAGAGATCCAATTACGGATGCTTTTAGAGGAAGGGGTGAAGAGGCCTGGTCCCTGTTTTGTAGCAAAACTAGTGTTCCTACAATTTCTCCTTATTTTTCATGAGGGGCCTGACAGAGTAGAGTCCACACACAGCCCATGGCATTTTATCCATCTTTGGAGAAGAATCAGGTTCTTGCTCTGAAACATTTCAAAAGCTTTTGAAGCTCACAGGCTTCTTCATCAGACATAGGAATTAAGTCATTTTAGGAGAAGAAATATTTTTCTGCATGGTCAAAATAGCTGCTCCTGGATCTTCTTGTTCCTGCAGAATCATACATAACTTTGGCATCCTGAAATAAAGCACATCAATCAGATATGTTTTATGTTGCCATATTTTCAGTCAAGGATGGGCTTCTAGAACCTAGGAACCTCACTGCCACTCCAACCCACCAGAGCAGACACGTATTATTACCAAATTCTGGCTGTACAACAAGGCAAAAACAGTTCCGTTTCCCTCTATTGGCATTTCAGCATTTAAGCAGCATGGAGGACATGCACTCAACTAAGGTTTCTGGGAGGTTTCTTGATACACTAAATGAAGGTGACATTATCTTTTTTCTGACACTGCTACATGCTCAAATTGCATTGGCACAATGGTTGTGTCTATTCTTGCAAGCCACAAATGTGGTTCCAAGAGTTTGTATGTAATTCCCAACATATGTGTTGGCCAACCCTATTCAGAGTCATGGAGTGCACTATGAAAGTAATGACCTGTGAAACAGGAAGGTATGACATTATGTTCTAAGTGTCCACTGCAGGGTTAGCCCTTTCTGGGGAATGGTTACTCAGATGCAAAAAACATCGTCAATCATTTGTTTCCACCCCATCATTCAGGGCCTCTCACAGGGCAGCAAATGACTGGGTGTGGGGACAGTGATGCATGCCAATAGACAACAGAGGTCCATTAATGGTCCATTAATATGTTTTGATGCAGTGGAGGGGAGAGAAAACTATTTCCATTATATGTCACATCAAGTATTTATATGAATGCACTAAGCCTTCCAGGTGATGGATTTCTTTCTCACCATTCATCTTCCACTTATTCAATGGAGATGATAATTTAATGCACTTGTTCTCACAGGAAAACCTAAATAAACTACAACATGTACGTGTTGAAGGTTCAAAGGAATTACAAATTTCTGCAATACAATTAAGGGGAGTTAGATCCCAAGAGACATATACTTAATGCAAGGAGAGGGACCTGCTGGATTTATCCTTGTCAAAAAGCAAAGGGGGGTAAGTGGCAGCATGAGATTGGCAGAATCCATTTGCAAGATCTATTACTTGCCTGTCTCCAACCCATTAAGATAATGAGCATTGAATGAGTGGAATGTGAGGAAGATGACTAAAGTAAGATGAATGATGGCAGTAAAGAAGCCCTATTAGTGTGCAGATAGCAGCTCTTTCCTTGTATCTCATTCTGGCAGCTTGCATTCTGATAACACTTTCAAGTCCCCTCTCTTGCCATCCCTGTTTCCTTCTGATACCAGTCCATTTTCTCATCTTCAATGCAGAGATTCAAAATCTACCTCTTTAACACCTCTTTCTGTGCCAGTGGTACCCATTTATGGCCGCCCAAGGTATGCTAGTTCTCTCAGTTTACATGAGCTGATGTGCTCCTTTCAGATGGAATATTGTGATTGGAATCAAGAGGTTTCAGCCTTGGAAAACTGTCTTGATAGTCTACTCCTGGGGACTGTGTATATGGAAGATGAAAGAAAAGGAGTGTGGCCACACATCTGATGAGACTCTTGGAACTTACAAACAATGCAAGCTATGTCAAGTTTTCCGGTTCCCACTGGTCTTAGATTATTTATGTTGAATTACGGTCTTTGTTGTACAGTAGACATTCAGTTGTTTCAATCAGTTTTATTATATTTTACGTTTCTGCAGCGGTTACTCATTCAGGGCAGACAGCAAGATCATAAATCCAAATAAGCAAATGCATAAATTGAAGATCTTGGTAGAAAATGCAAAGATTGTTCAGAAATTCACCATATTATAAGTAAAGGTAAGGTAAAGATTTTCCCCTGACATTAAATCTAGTCGTGACCAACTCTGGGGGTTGGTGCTCATCTCCATTTCTAAGCCGAAGAGCCTGTGTTGCCCGTAGACACCTCAAAGGTCATGTGACCAGCATGACTGCATGGAGTGCCGTCACCTTCCCACCAGAGCGGTACCTATTGATCTACTCACATTGGTATGTTTTCGAACTGCTAGGTTGGCAGAAGCTGGAGCTAACAGCGACCGCTCCCGCCGCTCCTGGGGCTTGAACCTGGTACCTTTTGGTCTGCAAGTTCAGCAGCGCAGTGCTTTAACACACTTCGCCACTGGGGCTCCTTAATCTGTCAATAGTCATGTTATAATGATCTAAGTGTCCACTGGAAGCACAAGCCAATAGTCAAGACCAACAGTACAGAAACATAACATAACTCACAAAGACTGTGTTACTCAAGAATGTCCTTTTATACATCCTTCATGTCATGATGCGGTTCTAAACTGACCCTTAAAGTGGGCCTAATCAGGAACCTGGGATGATGGATCAGACCATTTATGGTGCAATAGGAATTCTCTGACCCAATTTCGTGACAGCAGGGAATCTCCACTGTCTGCTTCAGTGCTGCTGAGTAGGAGCCCTAATTGCTATCTCCTTCCTCTGTGTCATGGATGCCTACCTTACTCTCAGGAGTCCACCAGACTTCTGGCAGATCCCGTGACTTACAAAGGAGGTTGAGAAGGGGAGGGGAGGAGACTAGAAGTGGTGAGAAGGTGCAGCTATCCCAAGTCCCCTTGCCATGTGAGCCTGGGGAGAACAGAATGACTATCAAGGCAGCTACACAACCAGTTCCACTTAGGAACCAGCCAAGCTGTCTCCACAGGTTCTAACTTGGGGGAGAACCCAAATCCTGTATTAGTTGGAGCTAACCTGGCATCAAGCCAACTCCAGATCAGTCCCAGTGTGGCATTTAGCTGCTACGGGGCTAACCTGCTTCCCCCCAGTCTCCAATCTATAGATGTGCCCCAGGAGGAGCAAATACTCAGTCTAGTTGGCACAATCATTCCAGGTGCTGAATATATTCTGCTCAGAGCTCCTAAACGTAGTTCACAATTTTGCTACATGGAACAGTCATACAGAGATCTAGGGGTTCATTTGTATGCACACCTGTGTGTACCTTCAAGTAATTTGTTGACTTAATGGTGACCTCACAAACTCTGTGGTGGCTTGCCAGTGGCTTCCTCTGAAATACAGCCTACAGCCTCTCCTATGCCTTGGTGGTCGATTCAAGTGCTAACCAGGGCTTACCCTGATAAATCTCCAAGATTAGATGAGTTCTGGTATCCTCAGGGGTATACAGACTGTGCTAAGAGTTCATAAAAAATCTTAAGCAGAAGGTTTTGTTTTTGCAGACCTGGGGCTTTGGTCAGTTTAATTCTAAAATTTCTGGGTTTGACTTTCTCAGTATTCAGTCATGTTAATTCTGATCTGAGGTTAACACCACTTTCTTTTGAAAAAGCTTTCTTTAACACCCATATGGCAGGTCGGTACAACATGAAATATAGCCAAAAAAACAGCATATCTCTGTTTTGGAATCCAATCACCATATTATAAGTAAAGGTATGGTAAAGATTTTCCCCTGACATTAAGTTTAGTCGTGACCGACTCTGGGGGTTGGTGCTCATCTCCATTTCTAAGCCGAAGAGCCGACGTTGTCCGTAGACACCTCCAGGGTCATGTGGCCAGCATTTCTAAGCTGGCCACATGGCAGCATTTCCAAGCGGTACCTTTTGATGTACTCACATTTGCATGTTTTCAAACTGCTAAGTTGGCAGGACACCATATTATAGCGATTAACAAACTATCCTACCTTTCTTTCAAGCAACTGGGAAAGACAGAAGCCAAAATATTTGTCTTATTTATTGTACTATTAAGTTCTGTTCATTCATCACTCTAGTGTGTAAATATGTTGAACTGGCATCCTAAATAAAATGTGTAAACTTTCATCTTCCAAACAGTTCAGAGCAAACCACATCTCTATATTCCACATTCTATTCTGAATAGATAAGCTGCATTGAAGCAGGTGGACATGAATCCTAATACATCTGCCACACCCCTAGCCTGCAGTCGAGCTCTATTTGAGCTCCTGGCCATCACAGGCACCACTGCTGATGTCAAAATGGGTTGCCCACATGTCCAGCAAGAAAGAGGAGGGGTGAGTTGCTAAATTCTTCCTTCTCATCCTACAAGGAATGGGCAATGGCACTTACGTTCAATTTGGACAGCAGACTGAGTAAAAATCAAACATTATCTCAGTGTCCAAACATCCCCAAAGCCCCTCTATACTTCAGAGTCTCCAGCAAACTCTAGAGCAGTGGTTCTCAACCACGTGGCAGATCAAGAGCACCAGTCATTTCCAATGTATGGAGACCCTAAGACAGTGGTTCTCAACCTGTGAGCCCCCAGATGTTTTGGCCTTCAACTCCCAGAAATCCTAACAACTGGTAAACTGGCTGGGATTTTTGGGAGTTGTAGGCCCTGACTTTGCTAAAAGTGAAGCAAAGTCCATTCAGGGTGAGTCCAGGATTTGCCGGCCACATGGACAAGCTCTTGGTCCAAGCTCAATGAGGAATGGATCTAGTGTAACCCAACACCTTCTGCCCTCCATCCTTTGACCAATTCTTTTTCAGCTCTTCTGCTTACAGATCTCAGACAGCAAAACAGTTCTGCCAGCAGATTTCTGTATTAACAGATTGGGATAAATCAACAGAAAGGAGCTCCCATCTTGCCTGCAGAAGATGTTTGTGCCTTTCCTCACTGTCAGCACATCTCCAAGCTGAATTGCACTGCTAAATATTCAAATGTATAAAAAAATAAAGCCCTTTGAAATCCTATTGATTTCACTATGAGTGACTGATAGATCTCTTAATTCTTCCTTTGAAATAAAGGGAGCAGTTTTAACTGTGGCTGGGTTATTCTTGTGTGGCTCATTACTTTTAAAAAAGTATTTTGAACATTTAAATACATATTGACAAGAAATGGAAACAGAATAATTTTCAGTGTTACTTCCAACATTTGAAAGCCAGTCAATACTAGAATGATCTCTTTTAACAACCTTTGGAATCAATGATTTATCACTTAGGGTTTTATCTTCAAAGAGGAAAAAACTCACACAAATTAGTATTTTCCAAACTGATTGTTATAATAATTTATCTTATGATGATTTCCCTTTGTGTTTGGGTGGTCACACTGTTTAAAAAGCAATGCTAGTGGTTATAGTTAGCTTTGTTTTATTTTATTTAAAAACACACACACACACACACACAGAGAAGCCTTTAAAATTGTAAGTGGAACTTCAAGTGACCTCTCTGAACAGGAAACAAGTGATGTCAATATTTTGAAATACAAACAAAGCTAACAAATTTTGCTTGTAGCCAGGACTGAGATAATAATCAGTTCTGTTTTCCGTCACCAAGCTTTGACTGCAAGAAGGCCCTGCTGCCACTATTCAAACCCAATCCTACCTTTTTCAAAGGTCAAAGAAAGTCCAACATTCATTTCTAAAGCAGAAGACAATTATAAGAGTGGGTGTGTGGGCTTGTTTGGCATAAAGATTGACAAGAACATCCTCCTCTAAAGAGGCACAAAGTCATAGATCCTCAGTGAGAGAACATGTAACATTTCCCAAGTTCTAACTGAAGAATATAAGAAGAGTCTTGTTTGATCAAAGTCCTTCTTTACCACAACCAGGTGTTTCATAGTGGCTCCCAACTTTTGGTCCGTCAGGTATTTTGGATTTCAGCTCCCACAATTCCTAAGAGCTGGTGAACTGGCTGGGATTTCTGGGAGTTGAAGTCCAAAACAACCAGAGGAACAACGGTTGGGAACCACCACCTAGGATAAATATAAGCAGTTTATGTGGAATTTTATTCTTTGCAGTGTTTGATATTCACGGGCATGAAAGTTTCAATATCTCATGGCCTGGTTTTTGCCCTTTCCTATAACTGTTTGATTGCTATTAGTGCATTCATACAGTTACCAAATTTCCACATACATTCTTGGTCTTTGCTTGATCCCTGGCATTTGAATGTTTGACTGTGTGGTTTCAAAATTATATAATGTGGCATGGAGTTGGAAGGTGGATGACATCGATGTTCTATTTGTTATGGTATTTGTATTTAATATATGATAAATGATATATGATAGTCCCACAAAGTGGAGGTGTTCTGGAGGTACAGGCTTCTGTCTTATACTGCTGTTGCCTTTTCTACTTCTTTCTCATTAGTAATCCTTGGATAAGAATTGCAACAAAAGTACAGCTTCCATATTAAGATTGCAGCCAATTAATGAAAACAATAGAAGATTAGGACTTGGAAGTATACCTGTGAAGGAACAAGAGAAGATTCTGAAAAAGTAAAAGATATATCACTTGACAGTAAAATTAGGATGGTCCAAAACATCTTATTTCCCATCTCTATTTATGGTCATAAAAGCTGGATAATGAAGAAAGTGAATAAGAAAACAGTGAACTCATTAGAGATGTGGGGCTGAGGAAGAATTCTACAGATGCCATGGACTGTTAAATAGACAAATGAATGGGTCCTTGAACAAATCAGACCTGAAGACTATTCCTAGAAGCCAATATGACTAAACTGAGGCTGTCATACTTTAGCTATATCATGAGAAAACATGACTCACTAGAGAAGATAATAATGTTTGGAAAGGCAGAAGGAAAAGTGGAAGACCACACTCTGAATCAGTCAGGGAAGCTACAGCCTTAAGTCTGATGGGCCTGCACAGGACTCTTTGATTATAGGGGCTGAGATAGCGCAGCAGGTTAAACCACTAGCTGCAGGAAATCTGTTGACCAGAGGGTTGACAGTTTGAAACTGTGAGTCGGGGTGAGATCCTGCTGTTAGGCCTAGCTTCTGCCAACCTAGCAGTTCAAAGGCATGCAATGCGAGCAGATAAATAGGTACCACCTCAGCAGGAAGGTAAAAGGGCGTCCCATGCAGACTTGCAGACTTGCCAGTAAAACACAATCGGAGATGTCTACGGACAGAGGCTCCTCAGCATGGAAAAATGGAACAACAGCACCTCAGAGTTTAGCATCGCCTCCAGATGACGGAGATTAAAGGGAAGGCCTTTACCTTTGTCTGTGTATTGTATATCGTTGTTGATAAGTGTGTAAAAGGCATTGAATGTTTGCCTTATATCTATATACTGTAATCCACTCTGAGTCCCTCCGGGGAGATGAAGCAGAATATAAATAAAATGTATTTTTATTATCAAAGGTCTCTCATTCAAAGAGTCATCACTACTCAAAGTGGACTTGAAGGCAGTTAGCAAAATCAACAACAACAACTCACTTCATATTTTAATTCTGAACCCAGATGATCAATATCAACATTTATCAATTTCATGAAATATAATAAACACAGGAAGAGAACATACTGAACATTCTTGTTTCCTGGAAACCAAAGACAATAAATCCTAGTGATAGCCAAAACATAATCTGCCTACATGATGATGTTATTTGAACACATTGAAATATATTTAAAATGTCATTTGGGGTTGGTTTTTTATTAGTCATTTCCTTTCAAGAAGTGTAATCTACTCAATCATGTGCAAATTTCAGGATAGCTAAAGACATTTTGATGTAGCCATGAGAATTTAACATTATATAGTCTTTTTCTTCCTAGAAAATACATAGATATTTATTTACACACTTTTCTACATATGTCCTTTTAATGCAACATACATTATCGGACCAAAGCAAAACTGGGTCACTTAGGAGGTGATCTTCTGTTCTGGTACGTCTGCTTCTAGCAGGAACCTTCTATGTAAAGCTTCCTTTATAGAGTGTGGAGTAGCAGTTTGGCTTTTGGACTGAATTTTGGGAGAATTAGAGTCCACTTAATCATGAAACTCATTAGATGGTTGTTGGGCACTCTACTCAAGAACATTGTGAGGACAATATTAGAATTAGTGCTGTGTGCATGGTTTTGAGCTCATTAGAGGAAAAGCAGAGTATAAATATGATTAACTTACTATCTAATAAATAAATGAAATGCACAAGGGATAGCAGGCAGGTACAAATAAAAAGTTCACAGATAACTCAAATGTCCATACAGAGATCATAAGTCATTATTCAACTGTGGTGAAAAACACAGTTGCTTCTTATGTAAACTACCATGGCACCCTGAATACACCTGACAGGCTAATTTTGAAAGATGGGTTGAACAGCAATATTGGAAACACGGTTGGACCTGATTACTACTTGGATGGAAAACTATCCTAGGGAATCCCCAAATCTCAAGGTAGTGCTAGGAACGAATGCATTTTGAAAACTTGGAGTGCTATTGCTGTCAGCCTGTGCTGTCCATACTCAGCCAGATTATTCAGTGGTCTGATCTAGTTATAAACCAAATTCCTGTGTTTCTATCTGCCCCATAAGGGCTTCCATACATGTGTCATAAATCACTTGAATGTTTTCTTTTGCTATGTATGCTGACACCCATTTGTTCATTATACTGAAAGGAGAAAAGCCAAAGACTTCAAATACAGAACATTTTTCTGTCCAGTACAGATTTTGCACTCTACACAGCAAGCTCAATGGAGGAAAAAATAAAGTATGTCACAGCTCAGTAGCAGATGAAAACATCACAAGGCAAATGTAATTATCTCCCTTGACATGCAGGTGACCTCTTTAAAACTGGTGGCTCGTGGAGATAAGAAAAAAGAGAAAGTACTCATTCAGATTCCAGACTCTACTCCAGACACTGAACACTAGACGGATCCTTGCCTGTTTGTTTTGCAATTCAGGGTAGTTACAAAAGGCGTGCCTCCAAGTCATTGTAAATGCACAAACTCATTGCCTCCTAATTACTAGGTCCCATGAAGCACTCCAGGAGTGTTTTAGCTGATGAAATATGTCTGGGGATGGGGGTTGGGGAGGTAGGTATACAGTGGAAAAGGGAGAGACGGGGTGCAAGACTAATGACATCAGCATAGGACAAAGATGACTTGGTCTTCCAGGTGTTGTTAGATTGCAACTTCTATCATCCCTCACCATTGACAATGCTGGATTGTGAGGAAGCATAGTCCAACAACTTCTGCAAAGCTGCAAGTTCTCATCCCTAGTACTCTTAGTTAGTCCATTACAAATTGGCTTCCTCTCTCATATTCTTCTGTTTTCATTTCTTTCATATTCCTTTTTGTAATTCCAGTGGGCTTATTGCACAAGGTAATTGAATGCTGTTTCAGTTATATGTGAGGGGCTTTGGATAACACCGAGTTATGCTGATGGACCTAGAAAAGTGTTCTCTCTGAACATCTAGCACTTCATTAATGTTTGACCACAGAGTCACACTAGAGGCCTAGAAAGAACACTTCTGTAAGCATCTGTATGTCCTTCAATGTGATCCTATTATATCCTTTGGCCAGAAGCCCAAGTTCATTTCAGTATGAAAAAAAAGGTACTAGTTTATAAAGAAAATTCATATTACACAAAGGCTCCTGGAACAGATCCTTCATGTAACACATGATCTGACTGTACTTCTTCCAAATTCTTTCTTTACTTTTGAGTGCTTTCACATTTGGTTTGCTACTTTCACCTTACAAGAATTTAGGATCTCTTCACACAGCCCTTTCGGGCCGTGCCATTGCGCAGTGTGCCCCATGTGAAGAGGTCCTTAGACTATGGCCCTTTCGACACTGCCATATAAAATCCAGATTATCTGCTTTAAACTGGATTATATGGTAGTGTAGATTCATAATCACTTCAGAGCGGATAATCTGGATCATCTACTTTAATAGTCTAGATTATATGGCAGTATAGACAGGGCCTATAAGAATCTTAAAGGTATTTTGTTTACACTACTGCTTTAAAAAGACTACCTAGACAGATTAGGACATATACATCAACAGCAGCAGCAGCAGCAGCAGCAGCATCAGACTCTACAGTTTCTTTCTAAGAACAAACCAAAAAAAGGGTTGAGGTGTAAAATTTCTTCTGAGATAAAGCATTGAATGAATTTCCTTGATTAGTCCATCTCCTACCGGTAATAAAATCAGAGCGTTGCATTCTGTAGGAGATCTTCCTGGAATATATCTATTAGGAATAGATCAAAGAGATGTTACTTTAATGGTTTTAAACTAACTGAGAAAAAGAAAATGAAGATATTGGTGTTACAAATTTTGATAAATACAGATTAAATTGGTTAAAATAACAGAGTTTCTCTTATCCAAAATGCTTAGGACCAGAAGTATAGTCTAAGTGAGGGCGTATCCAGACAGCCCCTTAAAAGCACAAGCTCCAAATGATGCCCCACGTAAAAATGAATTAATTCGGGACAAAGCAAAAAAAAAAAAAAACCTACTTTGTCCCAAGGTAATTTGTCAGCTGGAAAGACCGAATTAATTCGGGACAAAGAAAAAAAAACAAATTAATTCAGAACAAAGCAAAAAATAAAATAAAACCCTACTTTGTCCCAAGGTAACTTGTCAACTGGAAAGACTGAGGTCTTTCAGAAGACCATTGTCTTTCCAGCTGTAGGTGCTGTGTAGATGGAACCGGGGATCAGGGCGTGCCACTTCTGGTGCCCATTTACACATCTGTCTTAGGTTTCTTTGGCTCCTGGAACCCAAAAAATCTGAAACAACCCCACCCCCTCCCAACCCCCAACCCCCAGAAAAGCTTTTAAACAGGCAATAACTTACCCAGCTGCCATTCCACCTTCTCTGAAGCTCTCCTGGCTTATAGAAATGATGTGCCATTAGAGCTCCAGAGAAGGGGAAATGGTGGCCGGGTAAATTATTTTCTGTTTTAAAGGGATTTATTTTGGAGGGGGGTTGTTTTGTGTTCGAGTGCCCTGCTGGAAAGTCCCACAGGGCATGTGGACCCCACCCCTCCAACAGAAAAGCATGCAATTTCTGGGGTGTGTGTGGACTTTAACCCAGGCGCAATCGTGTTTAACATAACTGATTGCTCCCGGGTTAAAGGGTTGTATAGAACCTCCCCCAGAGTCCACTTAATCATCCCAATTAGAGTAGACTTATTAATTAATTGAAATAATAATAATAATAATAATAATAATAATAATAATAATAATATAATTTTATTCTTATATCCTTTACTAAACTCTACTAGATTAGATGGATATTGTGTCACTGCCAAGCAAACTTAAAATGAGCTTCTTTGGAACCTGGCTCCTTGCTCTGTTCCAGCTTCTAAGAGCCTTTCAGCATTCTGTGTGTGGCTGAATCTCAGTACAGTTTGTTCAGTTACCTCTAGATTAATATAAACAAAGACATCGCTGCAGACACAGTAAGCAACTAGCTGTTTACATATATTGACAAAATGAAGGGAGGTAAATGACTAAAGAATCAAAATATTATAACCACCACTCTGAGTTTCTCCCCACCCTCATGAATGAATCATTCCCCAGTGAATTGTTCTATTCCATATGTATCACTATAAAATTATATTCTTTGTGAGTAATCCTCGTTTGAAGTACCTTCTTTAAACAATAGTTGAAAGCTGTTCTAAATGACTAAATATAGCACCAGACCTACAAATGACTTAAGCTTGAGTACTTGGATTTAAGACGATGGAATAAAATCTAGCTTGCTGTAATGCTGCACCTTATTTGGTTGAGATGTTAGGTTTTCTAATGTGTATGAAAAATAACAATGCAGTTCAAACATAGTAAGATATTAAGCAAGCAAAACAAATGAGGGGAGGGGGAAGCATGTGAGAATATGTGTCCTTCATGTAATGCCAGTATATAGTTAGAGAGATCCATCATGTTACTTTGGGAGAAGGGGGCCCATAGCAAACCAGACGATACCGAAGTTTAGGTTAGTTTGGTGAGTATTGAACCAGGGGGCTTTTCTACGGCCCCTTCCACACTGCCCTATAGCCCAGGATCTCATCCCAAATTATCTTCTTTAAACTGGATTATATGAGTCCCAACTGTCAGATAACCTAGGACAAATGGATAATCTGGAATCAGATCCTAGGATATAGGGGCAGTGTGGAAGGGTTTTACATCAGTCCTAATACCTGAAGTGGACCAAATTAGCTCCTGGATGTCCAAATGACATCCAAGAACTTCAAGTCCTTAACTTGGGATAAAGCAGACTGAACCAGTTCAGCACTACATAAAGCAAAATCGGGGAATGCTTAGGCATTTTGACAAAACTCCCTAGCAGGCTTACACTTTCAGCAGAGGGTGGACAGTTCAACTGGCTCCAAAGCAAACCAGTCTGCAGTCCATATGGACAGGAATATTGTTTAATTTTCTCCCAATATTCAAATGCCCTGATGTATGATGGAATAATTATTCTGCATAGAAAACCACATTTTTTGTGTGCAAAAATGTGTTTTTACATGTTTCTATGCAGGTAACTTTTTCCTGGATATGTTTTTTTCTTGCATGGGAAACATGCAATTGAATTATATGCATCCATCAATGTTGGATATTATTCAAATTTTCCATATCCGATACCATAAGGAGTAATATGAACTTAATCCATCTAAAATTTTAGAAACCACAAACACACCTAGTCTTTGTAAATGAGTTACAATTCAACCTTTTCTAGCAAGATGGAGATACATCTAGCAAGACGTATTCCTATAACTGTACTGATTGCTTTATATTTATCCTACATCTACACAGTACTATGAAATGCTACTTTCCATTTCTAAACATTGCTCAGCCATTCTTCTAAAAATGTACATTCTTATCACCCACCAACAATCTGTTCTGTTGTGATTTAACAGGTATTTCTGTGGGTGTGTAATCCAAATAGGCTGAATGTAAATATAAAATTTTGAAAGGAGACAGATGATCTTCCACCCCATCCCACTCCACCCCTGAACCAAAAATGTTTTGATAACAGCAATATTGTCTGAGCTGTGTTAGCTCATTGTTTTACTCTACCACTGTGTGTTGAATCCTTTCTCTAGGTTGGCCCTGAAGTTCCAAAACCTTGGGTTCCTGTCACTCGCTTTGCCTGCTTACCCTTCGCTGGATCAAGTGCTTGGGCCTCAAGGTGATCTCTAAGGCTCCTTCCTCACAGCTGTATAAAATCCCACATTATCTGCTTTGAACTGGGTTATATGGCAGCATGGACTCAGATAATCCAGTTCAAAGCGAATAATATGGATTATCTGCTTTAATAATCTGAGTTATATGGCTGTGTGGAAGGGCCCTAAATTAACTTGTTATTCTGTGGATTCACTTCACACATTATCAGTGGCCCAGTAAGTTTAGCTTACACCTGTGTGGTTGGAAACAGATCAAGTGATATGGCTTTCATTCCACTCCAAGTCTCTGATGAAACTTAGAAAAGTTTGAACTTAGAAAAGTTTCTTTTTTGAGTATAACTTCCAGGCAACGTGGCCACTTTAGAAATAAATAGAAAAAAATGGTTTTCACCATAGTACAGAATCTCCTAGCCAACTACCACGTTGACAAATTCTCTTCAAAGAATACAAAAATATGGAGAAGCGGAAGCACAAGAAAGTGGAGTTATGAGGGTGTGCAAAAGTATAATAGCTGGACCATGTATTGTCAAATTGGAACAACTGTACAAAAGAAGAAAGGTGTGATATTGAATGCGTGTAAAACAGTAGAAAACACTGTGACCTAACAAAAACAAATATACACCAGTAATAAACAGTGTAAACTAGTAAAAAGCCATTGCTAGTTCATACTGGGTTATTCTGTTTTTTACTGGTGTTTACATTTATACTGGTTTATACTTTTTTACTGGTTCATACGGTTTTTATTGGTTTATTCAGTTTTTTTACTGGTGTATAACTTTTTTGGTTCATACAGTTTTTACTGTTTTACTCTGTTTTATATAGTTTGTTTTATATAGTTTGTACTAATTTATTCTGTTTTTGACTGTTCTTTTTAAAAAATAGATTCATGCTTCTTTACTGGTGTATTTTGGTTTTTTAACTGGTATATACATTTTTACTTTTTTACTTGTTCATACTGTATTTTACTGGTGTGTACAGTAAAAAAAACAGTATGAACTAGTAAAAAATGTATGAAGCAGTAAAAAAACTGTATGAACCAGTACAAAACCATATACACCAGTAATAACAGTATGAACCAGTAAAACATAAACCAGTATAAAACTGTATGAAGGAGGAAAACATTATAAACCAGCATGGATAGAATTTAGTATCCACAGAGGTCCTAGAACCAAATCTCAATAGATACTAAGGGCCTACTGTAGTATCCTGTGACATTTTTTAAAATGATAAATGTGGCATAAAATGACATTCACCTTCATATCCATCCAAAAATGAAACTTAGGCAATTTAAAGGTGGCATCCACATCTGTGAATCCCATAGGTTAATACTACCCCATTGTGATTCTTCACTCCACCTTTTCCTCAAATGCACTTTGAGAGCAGGAGGGTATACAGTCACTTTTTAAAGCAAGATCACACGATTTGAAAAGGATGAAAGTTGGAAATTCATTGTGTCCCAAAATCCAGCTGCCTATTTTGGATATTATGCATATTACTTGCAAATCTTGGGGCAGATCTTAAAAAGATTCACCAGCATGCACACAGATACACATGTCTCAGAAATATCCCTTTCACATTGCCTTCATATTGCCTTAGAAGCAGAATACAAGAAGTTGAATTTTCTTAGATTCTTTGCACATAACTCAATGGTGCATATGCAGTAGAACATGATATTTTGTCCACTCCCACAACACCTTTTCTTTGCCGCTTTTTCTCCTTTCAAAAATTTTGTGCCTTTAACAGCTGGAAGAGATGGAGATATTCATTATATCCCGCACCACTATTTTGCTTAAATGTACTCTCTTTGAACAATGTACATTCTTTGTGCATGTGCTTCATTTTGGAACAAGGCTCATGGGAGGAGAATGTTTTTACATGAAAGTTTAGGGAGACATAGAAGGAAACTGACTGTGGGGATTGACTGGAAGCCAACGAACAGCTTGGCTTGTCCTCTCTTCCAATAAATAGACACGGTGCTGTTTACTGAAATCTTACCCATTTCATCAATTCAGAGTTTCTGTTTCACTCATAAGAGGCACATAAATCACACATGGTACAAGCTAACCAAATCATCCAATGTATCATTTCCTGTAAACTAAAACATGGACAGACTGTATAGCTCTCCTGTCTGGCCCCATCCTTTCCCTCTACATTGCTGGCATCCTGTTTTTCCTCCCAGTCAAAGCCTGAAATGAAAGATTTTTTTTTTGGTCTGTTATGTTTCAATAGGGCCATGTTGGGAGCTCTTCCTGTGTGGTGTATTGGAAATAAGACCTTGGAGCTGAGAAGTCTCACGTAAACATGAGCAAACATGTGCACACACATCTCTGCTATTAGCCACCACATTGTGAGGTAGTCTTTTATAAGACTATAAGTCTTTTATAAGATCCTTATTACTTCTAGATTGGCCTATATATACAGTATGTTGTTACCTGGGGTAACGAAATAAAAGGAATCTCTTAAATTCACTCTGTCAATGTGCTGACGATAATGAAATCAACCAAGGACCTCATCACATGGGGCATTTTAGCTCTGTTTTGCTAAATGTGTGACAAGGATGGGACCTGCCATGCGCCATCACACGATACACAGCAGGCCCCACCCACATTCCTCCCAAAGTGGAGGGGAAGCACTGGAAGGCGCTTCCTCCACCACTACGGGGAGGAAAGTGTGCTTTGGGTAGCTTTGATGGAGCTGCCCGCACTTTCCTCCCCTTTTCCCCATATGCTGATGCCATGTGTTGCTGCCCTTTCTCCCATCTGATGGGGACAGGGTGCTGATGAGGGAAGAAAGGAGAGCAGTGGGGTGCCACATGCTGCCCCGTATGCCTTCCTTTTCACCAGCAACTGCCAGTGAAATGACACAGCCCTGTGAAGAGGTCGCAAGTCATGTGGGCTTCCTGGAACATTGGTCAACACACATTTTGATGTCTTAAATGTTTGTTTCTGTGTATATTTGACCTGCCAATTCAAAAAACAAAACCAGTATTTCCCTATCAGCTCTAGTTTTTGAGATACATTACATATGCCATCTACCAGTCACCATCTGCTCACCCATAGAAAACCATGATAACTAAGTCTAAGAAAGAGCTGATGGGGGTCTTTCCAATGCAATTTTCTGAATCAGTGCTCTAAATAACCTCAGGAACAGGCATAAAAAACAAAACACTGAGGTTCTTTTTGTTGGGCAATCTACTGGTAAAAAATTAAAAGAGCAACAATTAATGATTTGATGGGTTTTTTTTATAGAACTACAATTACCTGAAACCATGGATGCAACTGAATGCCATTAAATTCTCTTCTTTCAATCATAGCATACCATGGAGTTGTGTTGAAGGCCCTAGAACTTGCTAAGCACTCCAACACAACTTTGTGACAATTTCCAAGAGCATCACACCATAGAATCACCTGGAGGACCTAACAAATTTCTAGAAAGATCCTTTCCCCCAGACACAGGTAAATGAAACCACAAGTATGAGTTCCAAGATTACAAGGGCCATACTGTGCTTTTGTTATTTCTTTAATACACTTTTTAGGAATAATAAAACAATTACCAAGAACCTAAAAAATTCCCAACCATTATTGTGTTGGAAAGTAACTTAAAACCACTAGTCCAATAATAAAGAAGTATTTATCTTTTAATACAACTTTGTTTCATTCTTGTTGACCTCTGAAGGAACCAGCTTCTGGTGATTTATGTTTCTTGTAACTTCCAAAATGTGTTGCATCTTACAATATTGCAGAAGAACACATTTAAAAAGAAGTGTCTGTAATCAGATACTATAAATGTGAGGGGGTTCTTTTTCACCCAGAAGACTTTTCTTCTACTGAACAGGTAATATTTTTATCTGAAGCTTGTTTTTCTTGGCTGTTCCAGCTTCAGTTGTATTGTGCTGATACTTTAATTCCACAATACTGTTGTGATTGCCTCATACAACATCAAGAGATGTTTGTGGATCATTGTGGATTCAATTCATGCCTGAGTGAACTATAAATGTCAGCAGTCTGTTTGTGAGCAGAACTTGTTCTTACACAATTTATATGCAAAATTTGGAAAAGTTAGTATTTTGACTACAACTCCCTAAATACCCAGTCAACATTGTCAGGGGATTCTAGGAATTGTAAACTCCAAAAGGAACTTTTCCATGCTCTGCTAATATGTACGTGGACTCTGCTTTTTACAACCTGTATTCATACTACATGTAGATGTCCTACAACAGTTTCGTAACAAAGCAAATTAAGTTATTAAGCCATACAGCTAAACTACAGAAAGAAAGATAAATGCAGATATTTTAATTATATGACAATAATGGGAGATTAGATCAAAGATGTCTCATTCCCTATTTTCTGTATTATTAATTTTGCAAATAGAAACAGATATTATAGCTATTGAATGAATCCCACATTACTGTACCACAGAAGACCTGCCTTATAATTTCTCTTCATTTTTAATTATGCCTGGGAAGATTAAAAGCTTAGGATGTCTCATCTGTCATTCATTCAACCATTCCTCTCATTGTTGTTAGAATGGACTTTGGCTTCTTTCTATACGTCTACTGTCCAGGTTGTCCACAAAACTATTGGCAACCTGGAAAGCAGACATATAGAAATAATGTTTTCATTAGCTATTTGGGTCAACCCAACCTTCTTACTAACACTTTCAATGCTTGTGAAACTGCCAGGGCTGGCCTTGTCATTAGGTAGAGTGGGAGGAGAAGATGCTGACAAAAGAGGAGCAAGCAAAAGTTCTCCGGCTGTTACATGACTGCCCTGGGCCTCTGCTGAACTTGTGTGTCATGAAAGATATTCTGTTATCCCAGGTTTTAAAGTAAAATCAGCTAGCTTCTTTATACTCAAAGTGTTGCACAATCTTGTCTTTTATTTCCTGCAACAAGATATCTTGGATTATCTATTGAAACTGTCCAGTATGAAAAGAACTAGAAATAGGACTGTCCTTCTACTGGGTAGAAATAGGTCACAGATTCAGATGTTGTATGATAAGGAAGGTGTTGGAGGACAAAATTGTATGGCATGTGTGGTCTAGTTGGTATTGCTCTATGGTCCAGTGGAGTATTCAATCATTAACTAACTCGAAGAAGGTTTAAGCAGCCAGTCTACTTCTCCTCAATGTCTTCAGTGGGAGGAAGCACCAACATGTCTTCAAATGGCCCTGTTTGAAGTTGAACATTAAAAAGAAAGACCCCATTTGTCAAAATATATTTACACACATTGTTCTCTAGTTGGGATATAATCCTTTATTCGTTTTCGTTTTTAAGGAAGCAATGAATAAAGTTTAGCCATTTTCTTTCTATAGGGGCCCCTGGTGGCACAGTGTGTTAAAGTGCTGAGCTGCTGAACTTGTCAACCAAAAGGTGCCAGGTTCAAATCCCGGGAGCGGAATGAGCACCCGCTGTTAGCCCCAGCTCCTGCCAACCTAGCAGTTCAAAAACATGCCAATGTAAGTAGATCAATAGGTCCTCCATTGGGAAGGTAACAGCGCTCCATGCAGTCATGCTGGCCACATGACCTTGGAAGTGCCTATGGACAATGCTGGCTCTTCAGCTTAGAAATGGAGATGAGCACCAACCCCCAGAGTCGGTCACGACTGGACTTAACATCAGGGGAAACCTTTACCTTTACTTATTTTCTTTCTGCTGCAAGAAAGTCTTCAAAATAATGCAGTTCTTCATATAATATTTACTGGACTGGTTTCTATACAAAATGCATGTATGGTTGATTTTCACTGAGAATTTAGCTGCACGAAATCTTTTTCTGCACAAAACCATTTTCTGCACAAAAACATCAAGTATAAAATATGTAAATAATTAGTCCAAAAACCAAGACCTGGTTTTTGTTGCGGCAGATGGTGAGGTCGGAGTGGAAGAGCAAAATATTCTTCCGTTGTCATGGTCCGATCACCACCTGATCAGTTTAAGACTCACTGTGACCTCAAACCTCCGCAGGGGTGGTGGACCCATTAAGATGGTCCGCCCCAGGAGACTGATGGATCCAGATGGATTCTTGAGGTCTCTTGGGGATCTTCCTGTCATGGAGGCTGACGATCCTGTCGATGCTACAATAGCGAGATGTCCAGGGCAATTGACATGATCGCCCCCGAACGTCCCCTCTCATTGCGAAGAGTCACTTCGGCTCCCTGGTTCACGGAGGAGCTGGCAGTGATGAAGCGCTCGAGGAGGGGACTAGAGTGCCACTGGCGGAAAACTTGTAGCGTTTCTGACCGAGCACGGGCTAGAGCCGCTATTAGGGCCTACTCCGCGGCTTTGCGGGCAGCCAGGAAGACCTTCACGACTGCCCGCATAGCGTCTGCAACTAACAGACCATCGGAGTTGTTTCGGGTCGTCGGGGAGCTCCTTCACCCTCCTGAGGGGGGAGGGGCACCCGAAGACTCGGCAACTCGGTGCAGCGAGTTCGCGCACCACTTTGCAGACAAAGTCGCTCAGACTCGCTTCGACTTGGATGCTAGTTTTGTTGCAATGCCAAAAGAGGTAACTGAGGCACCTGTCTGTTCGAACTTGTGGGATTCGTTTCAGCTTGTTCGCCCGGATGACGTGGACAGGATCCTTGGGGCGGTGAGAGCGACCACTTGCTCTGCAGACCCTTGCCCCTCGTGGCTAATTAAATCGGCCAGAGGAGGGTTGGTAGAGTGGTTTGTGATGATAATTAATGCCTCTTTGGATCAAGGCAAATTTCCATCTGTCCTCAAACAGGCCATAGTGAGGCCTATATTGAAGAAGGCCTCCCTTGATTCGGCCATTCTAAACAACTACAGACCAATCTCGAACCTCCCTTTCTTGGGCAAGGTCCTGGAGCGGGTGGTTGCCTCGCAGCTCCAGGGTTTCCTGGATGACACCGATTTTCTGGACCCATCGCAGTCTGGCTTTAGACCTGGGCACAGTACTGAGACGGCTTTGGTCGCCTTGGTGGATGACCTCCGCAGGGAGCTGGACAGGGGGAGTGTGACCCTGCTGGTTGTCTTGGACATCTCAGCGGCTTTCGATACCATCGACCATGGTATCCTTCTGGGACGGCTCTCCGGGATGGGCCTTGGGGGCATGGCTCTGTCGTGGCTTCAGTCCTTCCTGGAGGGCCGTTCCCAGTTGGTGAAGCTGGGGGACACCTGCTCGGACCCCTGGCCATTGACCTGTGGGGTCCCGCAAGGTTCCATTCTGTCCCCCATGCTTTTTAACATCTACATGAAACCGCTGGGAGAGGTCATCCGGAGTTTTGGAGTTCGGTGCCATCTCTACGCAGATGACACTCAACTCTACTACTCCTTTCCACCGAACTCCAAGGAAGCCCCCCAGATACTGAACCAGTGCTTGGCAGCTGTGATGGGCTGGATGAGAGCGAATAAGCTGAAGCTTAATCCCGACAAGACAGAGGTCCTCCAGGTCAGTCGTATGTCCGATCGGGGTATTGGGTGGCTACCTGTGCTTGACGGGGTCGCACTCCCCCTGAAGGCGCAGGTCCGCAGTTTGGGAGTCCTCCTGGACTCAGCACTGACGCTTGATGCTCAGGTGTCGGCGGTGGCCGGGAGGGCCTTTGCACAATTAAAACTTGTGCGCCAACTGCGACCTTACCTCGTGAAGTCTGATCTGGCCACGGTGGTCCATGCCTTAGTTACCTCTAGACTGGACTATTGCAATGCACTCTACGTGGGGCTGCCCTTGAAGACGGCCCGGAAACTCCAACTAGTTCAACGTTCGGCAGCCTTGCTTCTAACTGGAGCAAATTATAGGGAGCGGTCAACCCTCCTACTTAAGGAGCTCCACTGGCTGCCGTTCACCTTCCGGACCCAATTCAAGGTGCAAGTGATCACCTACAAAGCCCTGAACGGTTTGGGACCCTCCTACCTTAGTGATCGCCTCTCCCCCTACGAACCTGCACGATCTCTTCGTTCGTCGGGGGAGGCCCTCCTCTCGCTCCCACCTCCGTCACAAGCACGGTTGGTGGGGACGAGAGAGAGGGCCTTCTCCGTGGTGGCCCCCCGGCTCTGGAACTCGCTCCCCAGGGAAATCAGGCAAGCCCCCACCCTGGTAGCATTCAGAAAGAGCTTGAAAACCTGGCTCTTTACTCAAGCCTTTAGATAAAGATTGCTAATCCAGAAGCAATCTGTATCTGTGACCATTCTTGTACCGGTTTGCACCTTTTACCTTTGTCAACTCGATATAGACACAGGGTCTATTCCCATCCCAATTTGCACTTCCAGAATTTGCAGCACTTTATCAGTCACCTTGTGTTTACAATATTTATATGGTGCACCTTACCCAGTCTACTTTTACAATCTCTCAGTTTTAATCCATGTTTTTATTAGTTCTTGTTTTTTATTGGCTAATGTTTTATTTTATTTTATTTATTTTATTTTTTATTGTGCAAGTTGTTGTCTATTGCTGTGTTTTATACTGCTACTGTTTTTATTCGGGCTTGGCCCCATGTAAGCCGCCCTGAGTCCCCTCCTGGGGAGATAGAGGCGGGGTATAAAAATAAAGTTATTATTATTATTATTATTATGAAGATTCTTATACAAAGGAATTTTGTAACACAGCATCATTGAGACTAAATGAAAATAAAATTGTAACAAGCTTTCATATACTGAATCTACTTCATCTGATAAAGTATGCTTAGAGTCTACATAATCTTATGCTACTAGCTTTTTTCCCTTTCAGTTGGTCTCAGAAACCCCTCTACACACTGAGTCAGACTAACATGGCTATACTTTAAATCTTGTGAAAGGTTTTATCAGTCCAAGATCCTTATCAGATCTCTCAGCATGGAAAATATTTTTTCCAACAGCTTTTGAATATTTCAGATATTCTTCCATCCTTATTCAACAGTAAGGACATTTTTTTCTTGCAAAATTATGCATATGTAGCCTTCTGAGGAAATGACCTGATGATCCCATGAAATACTTTGCATTTTGTTATTTTTTCTCTCTCTCTCTCTGTATGTGTGTCTTTTAATGATATGTCAAAGCTGTCAATTTCCATTATTTCCCACATGTCAAAGGAATATATTAGGTAGTGCCCTTTTGTTCTATTTTTTTTTTAATTCAATTCCAGTTGCAGAGTTCAAGAAACACACACATGGAAAGACAAAAATGTGTGGCTAAACGTCTTTCCTGTTTTGTCCTGTTTCATTTTTGAAATGTGCATCCTTCTTTTCTCCAGAGTTTCCCTCATGGAGGAGGGATGCTAACCAATAGATTTGTCCTGTCTCCCCTCCCCAACACCTCCCCCCCCCCCCCCGCCGGAAAGGAAATTTTGGATGAGAGGAAGCACCTAGCCAAATCCAAGTATCTGGATATGACAATCCAAATTTGAAGGACATCTATGTAGAAATTACTCTTGTCTGAAGGTCACAGAGGTCCCTGAAGCGCGTTGGCATTGTAGCAAAAACAGTTGCTGACTAGAAAGCTCTTCCTCTTCATATTATGAATAATACCAACCCTGGCTGGCTGGATAGTACAGTAGAGTCTCACTTATCCAACATCCGCTTATCCAATGTTCTGGATTATCCAATGCAGTTTGCCTCCCGCCTCAATCCATGGCTGTTTCTCTAGGCAGCAAAGATTGAACTTTTTGTGGATTTAATTTCCAACAATGTTGCTACTGTAAGTTCATTTTATACGATTGTATCTTTATTTGTAGTCAATTTGTTAATAGCCATTTTTTAAAGTCAATGTTTTCAATATATTGCAAAGTTTTGGTGCTAAATTCATAAATACAGTAATTACTACGTAATGTTACCATGTATTGAACTGCTTTTTCTGTCGATTTGTTGTAAAACATTATGTTTTGGGTGCTTAATTTGTAAAATCATAGTGTAATTTGTTGTTTAGTGGGCTTTTCTTTAATCCCTCCATATTATCCAACATTTTTGCTTATCCAACGTTCTGCTGGCCAGTTTATGTTGGATAAGTGAGACTCTACTGTACTTTTATCCACACAGTACAGCTCAGCAGCAGAGGCTGCTTACCTAAGCATGACCAAAGTGAAGCCAGACTGAGAAATGTTCCAGCTTCCACCAGGGTATACATTGTTTTACTTGTATTAAATTGATTTAATCCCTGGTTAGCCAGATAGCTCACAATGTCTTGGACTAGCTAAGAAAGATGCTGATTCAGAAGACATTATTGGCAGAAAAGCATGAATCATAGAATCATATAATAATCGAGCTGGAAGAGACCACATGGGCCATCTAGTCCAACCCCCTCCCATGCAGCAAAAGCACCATCAAAGCACCCCAATGACCCTTAGAAACTACATTAGTTTCATGTCCCTTCTCCTTTACCCCAAAACCCATGCAATCTGTATTATTACATGACTCCAAGGTGATGTACTGTATATTAAATTCAAGAGCTGGCACACATTAAACTTGCATGCTATGCTGCATTTTTATCAGAATCTTGAGATCTACCAGCCAGAGCCTGGTGCATAAAGTGTATTGTGTTAGTTCTAGAAGAGACCCAGTTGGTTTTTCCCATATACTGACTCACCATTCAGCAACTGATTCAGCTTTCCCGCTCTAGTTGGGACTAATCAATAGTGTACACCAGTGGTCTCCAAGAACTAAAATATGCTGCCTCACTGTTATTACACCGTAGCAACATGGTCTTGCAAAACTCTCTTATAGTGCTGAGGATGTTGGGAGCGGAGAGGCTGACTACCCATGAAACAAGCCTCCTGACTGCTGCTTCTCCTCCTCCTCCCTCCCCAAGCAGAGCTGTTCTATGTATTACGTGGAGGCGCCTTGGTGTCTTCATTTTTAGGCCTGTTCCTGGGGTTATCTGGGGTGCTGATTCATAAAATTGCATTGGATACATCACATCAGCTCTAGATTATTAAAGACGGTTTTCTGTGGGTGAGCAGATGGCGACTACTGGATGGCATATGTGCTGTATCAGAAACTAGAGCTGATGTGGTCTATCCAATGCAGTTTTCTGAATCAGCACCCCAAATAACCAAACTGAATCTAAAGTTGACAAAAATGATTCATAACCCTTTTGGTACTAATGTTGGAAAGTGGTCCCTGGTCAAAAAAAAGGTTGGGAACTACTGGTGTACAGGCATATAGTGTGTCTTGAGTTATACCAGATGACTATGATCAGTAGAGTCAAAAGTCACAGAGAATTCTGGCAGAACCAACAGGGCAGCTCTCCTCTTCTCCAGACCCCAATAAACTTCTTTCATGAGAACTAAGAATGCTGTTTCTGTCTAAAAACCTGGCTGTAATCCAGATTGAATCATGAGATCCCACCCTCCCACCTCAAGATAGTTTAGAGGTTAAACACAAACACCCTTCTCATGAACCAAATTGGAAAGCAAATAAGTAACAGTATGGCAGCCCAGCCTTACCTTTAAGCAGAGTGAGGTGACTGCCTCAGGAAATAGGTTAGGAGAGTTGTGAAAGGCAGTACATTGTTAGTTGTTTACTCCTTTTTGTTTCTACTTCCAGAGATGAAAAGCGTTCTTATGGGCTTTCCCCCCTACTTTTCCAAAATAATTTGACTGGCTCTGTACCATGAGTTGTAGTGGGACAGGCTCCAGTTGTTGTTCTGCCTCAAGCTGAAAAATGCCTTTTGTGCCAGCCCTGCTCCATTAAGTTTACAAACTGCATTTGATCAGGAAAGAAAATGGCAGAGAAGAAATGGGGAAAAAAATTGCAGACATAAACTGGTGTAAAGCTGAGTTCTTGTCTTTCCAGGGGCCCATCCAGACAGTACCTTTATCCCAGGAGCTCACGCAGCAATCTGGAGGGTGGCCAGATGCCATTCCCTGTAGACTCGGAAGCAATGACTACAAAAGGCAAAAAACGCAAGATTTCCAGGTGCAGGAATGTTGCGCTTTTTAGCCGAATATCTGGATCTCCGCATGTCTGTATGTCCCTGCAATCAGAAATCACAGAATTTTGTTTCTGGGTTTTAGATGTTTTTCCTTGATTTGTCAGTTCCTAAAAAGAAAGTGACACTTGAGTCAAAGGCAAAAACTTTGTCCTGGGAAGAGGAACTTCGTCCTTCACCTGTTTAATGAAGTTTGTGGCAGAAAAATGAAGTTCCTGGGGTGCAACAAGTACTTTCATATTAAGCAGTACACAATGAAACAGGAACAGACACTTTCAAACCAGAAACAGAATGTCATCATTAGTGTAATTAGTCAGACCTTGTTGTATGGCCATCTGTGCAGAAAGGTTTTGTGGTGTACTTGTGCCAGGGAAAAACAAGATGATGTTGCCGGGTTATACAGGTTGGTTCCTCATTAGGTGTATGCTGACAACATGGGTACAGTTTAGTAAATAGCAAAGACTTACTACTGGCTGTTGGGACATGGATGTGCTGGAGAGGAATGTAAATACTGAGAGCCAATGTCATTCAGGTGGCTAATAGAAACAGCCATGTACAACCCAGGAAAAACACCCTATTGTTCCATGCCACAAGTACACAACCAAATCTGTCTGGACAGATGGCCAGGCCGCCAGGCTCTAAAAAGTGTCAATAATGACAAAGTTCTGTTTCTGGCTTGAAAGTGTGCAATTCTGACTTGGGCACTGAGTGGTCCTACCCTATTAGGTTTGTTTGTGTGGCAGATACTTCATGAAACGTCTGGAGGACACAGTTTTTCCGGCCAGGACAAAGAACGGAACTTTTGCAGAGATCCGCGTATCCGTATATCTGCATCCCGGGGCTTTTTTTAAAAAAAGCTGCCGAGGTTTCCCGCTGAAGTCCCATGAAGGCCATCTTGGGAGCCTCTAAATCTCGGAACAAAGCAGCAAGTCTGGACAATGGAGGCAGAAATCCCAGGACTAACAGATCTGTATGTAGACCTCTTCTGAAGTCCTGGGGGGGTTTGCCCCTGTTTAAAACCTGTGATTTAGTGCTGCCTGGAACCTCCCCAGGATACATTCATCACTTACCATAAGTAGAATAGAGCTCTCAAGCAGAAAACTGCAAGGGCCGCAACCAAAATATAAATCTCAGGATTCAGTTAAAGTAGTATCAAATGATGTGGCATGCACATACCCCAGGCATCAGTTTACAAGTGAATGCCTACGTTCTTGAATGGTCTCCTGTATAGGGAACATATTCCCCACTGTGTGGGTGGAGAGGAACTCTGCATGTTAAAAATAAGTAACCTTCAAGGTAGATTGCTAGGGCACCCGCCCACACTAGCTTTTTGTGCTGTATAGGGTAGGACACTGCTTAGATTTGCAACTCCCACATAGAGCCTGAAGTGGTAGAACCCATCCACTTAATTTATTGCTTGTATAAATGGGCTCCTGACGAATCTGTATGTGATAGAATGTGCATTTAACAGCAGACTGAGATTAATAAGCAGTTCTGAACCAGTACGAAGCAGAATTATTTGTATGTTTCTCCTTTATTTTCCAAGAGAAATAAGTAGAGGTTTTAGAACTTATTCAAATGGGGTGGGAGAAGAATGTTTGACTATTAACAGAAACCAGTCAAAACCAAAGATATACTGGGATGGTGAAAGTTTTTTTCCACTGTTGCTTTAAGTAGGCAATAAAACTGGTTGGGAAGAGCTGATAAGGATGGTAAAGACAGATAAGAACTTTTAGAAAGGAAAAAGTTTCTGGGTTTTTTTTAAAAAACCTTTAATTATCCTGACTTAACCTTGCCTTGCTAGGCAGAGGTTCTGTTGCAATTTGCAAAAAAGCTAGATTGCCTACATGGCAAAGAATCACTGTCAAATCAATTAATGCCCTACATTTATAATAGATTTAAGAAATGTATGGTCTTCCAGATGTTAACCCTAGCAAGAATAGCCAACAGTGAGGCATAATGGGTGTTGAAATCCAGCAACCTCAAATGTGCAACACGATATATTTACTTCTAAATTTGATTAGCATACATGCTACCTTTACTCATATAGAGGTAAACAAGACATAGTGAATATGAAAGAATCAGAATTTCAATACATATTTCAGAAATGGTCTAGCTATTTTGAAAATTATGTATGCATCTTGTATTTTCCTCCCCCCCCCCCCCCCCCCCCGCACCGACTAGTTGAAAATGGCGTGCACATTTAAAAAGTGTTGTCGAAGGCTTTCATGGCCAGGATCATGAGGTTGTTGTATGTTTCCGAGCTGTATGGCCATGTTCCAGAAGTATTCTCTCCATGTTCCATCTTCTGGAACATGGCCATACAGACCAGAAAACATACAACAACCCCACATTTTAAAAGCTGTACAAATTTCTCTAGACTCCTAACCCATGCCCATGGAAAATAATGGCATAAAGAAAGAGAAAAAAAATGTGAGTTAAGTAAGGGCTGAAGGTAGAGAAGGTGAGGGTCTTTGGAGCTTATACATCCAAGCTCAGCATTTTGCCTCCCTGTTCAATTTAAAATATATGCAGCTAAAAACCAACAATATAAATAAGCTGCCCTGGTGGTGCAGTGGGTTAAACCACTGAGCTGCTGAACTTGCTGACTGAAAGGTCGGTGGTTTGAATTTAGGGAGCGAGGTGATCTCCTGCTGTTAGCCCCAGCTTCTGCCAACTTATCAGTTTGAAAACATGCAAATGTGAGTAGATCAATAGGTACCGCTCCAGAGGGAAGGTAATGGCGCTTCATGCAGTCATGCTGACCACATGACCTTGGAGGCGTCTATGGACAACACCGGCTCTTCGGCTTAGAAATGAGATGAGCATCAACCCCAGAGTTGGATATGACTAGACTCAATGTCAGGGGAAAACCTTTCCCTTTACCTTATCAAAAAGCTTTGGTTTTTATTCTTATATTTCAAATGTGAGCAAACTTTAATTGTATACAACTTATATCAAGCTTGGGTGAGTGATTTTCCATTAGGTTTGGTGTAGGATCAAGTCTGGAGAAGTTAATTAGTTAACTAAGTATCTAGTTACTCTGGTTATAGGGTTCAATCCCTTGCTCGACCATAGAAACCCACTAGGTGACTTTGAGTGAGTCAGATCCTCAGCCTCCAAAAATCTCATGCTGGGTTAGGAGCATCATAAATTGTAAACAGTTCAAACGTACTTTGACTTACTTACTTACTTACGTAGGTGATCCCTCATTGTCCGAGTATGATGGCCTTCCAAGTGTAGTGTCTTGGAGGTGAATACGTAGGTGACTGTAGATCAGTGGTTCTCAACCTGTGGGTCCCTAGGTGGTTGGCCTACAATTCCCAGAAATCCCAACCAGTCTACCAGCTGCTAGGATTTCTGGGAGTTGAAGGCCAAAACATCTGGGGACACACAGGTTGAGAATCACTGCTGTAGAGCCCTATTCTTGACCCATATGTTCTTCCACAGTGAGGACATCAGTTTCCAGGTGGAAGGCGATCCCAGTCAGGGTTGGCTTGATGCGCCTTCCTCTTCACATGTTTCTCCCTTTTATCCTCCATTCATGCCTCTTCAAATTTCACAGCACTGCTGGCCACAGCTGACCTCCAGCTAGAGCGCTCAAGGGCCAGGGCTTCCCAGTTCTTGATATCTATGTCACAGTGTTTAAAGTTAACTTTAAGTAAAGGTAAAAGTTTCCCCTGACATTAAGTCTAGTTGTGTTCAACTCTGGAGGTTGGTGCTCATCTCCATTTATAAGCCAACTAGCTGTACCCGGCCACGCGTTGCTGTGGCGAAGTCTGGTGGTATGGGAAATAAAGTATTGAGGAATTGGTGGTAGTTAAGGTCAAGGGTAAAGGTTTTCCCCAGACATTAAGTCCAGTCGTGTCTTACTCTGGAGGTTGGTGCTCATCTCCATTTCTAAGCCGAAGAGCCGGCGTTGTCCGTAGACTCCTCCAAGGTCATGTGGGATGACTACATGGAGCGGTGTTACCTTCCCGCCGGAGCAGTACCTATTGATGCACTCACATTTGCATGTTTTCGAACTTCTGAGTTGGCAGAAGCTGGAGCTAACAGTGGGGGCTCTCTCCGCTCCCCCAATTCAAACCTGTGGCCTTTCAGTCCAGAAGTTCAGCAGCTCAGTGCTTTAACACGCTGCGCCATCAGGGGATATTATTTCCTAAAGGTTGTGAATATACAATATTTCTGATTGGTTTTGTTTGTTTGTTGGAGGCAAGTATGAATGCTGCAATTAGGAAAAATGATTAGGATGTAATGGCCTTGCAGCTTTAAAGCCTGGCTGTTTCCTCCCTGAGTGAATTTTTTGTTGGGAGGTGTTAGCTGGCCCTGATTGTTTCCTGTCTGGAATTCCCTTGTTTTCAGAGTGGTGTTGTTTGCGATATTTTATGTGCTTCTACTGTCTGTGACCCTGAGAAAACAGAGGATTTTCCAGACTTTGATGATGGGAATACTTTGTTGGGAGGTGTTAGCTGGCCCTGATTGTTTCCTGTCTGGAATACCCTTGTTTTCAGAGTGATGTTGTTTGCAATATTTTGTGTGCTTCTACTGTCTGTGGCCCTGAGAAAACAGGATTTGCCAGACTTTGATGATGGGAATACTTTGTTGGGAGGTGTTAGCTGGCCCTGATTGTTTCCTGTGTGGAATTCCCCTGTTTATTTACTGTCCTGGTTTTAGAGATTATATTGTTCTGCATTATTCTATCCCAGTAATTATTTCATATTAAAGAAGAATCTCACTTATCCAACATTCGCTTATACAATGTTCTGGATTATCCAACGCAGTCTGCCTTTTCATAATCAATGTTTTTGTAGTCAGTGTTTTAAATTCATTGTGATATTTTAGTGGTAAATTTGTAAATACAGTACAGTAGAGTCTCACTTATCCAACATAAACGGGCCGGCAGAACGTTGGATAAGTGAATATGTTGGATAATGAGGAATTAAGGATAACCCTATTAAACATCAAATTAAGTTATGATTTTACAAATTAAGCACCAAAACATCATGTTAGACAACAAATTTGTCAGAAAAAGTAGTTCAGTACACAGTAATGCTATATAGTAATTACTGTATTTATGAATTTAGCACCAAAATATCACGATATATTGAAAGCATTGACTACAAAAATGTGTTGGATAATCCAGAACGTTGGATAAGCGAGTGTTGGATAAGTGAGACTCTACTGTAAATACTACATAGCATTACTGCGCATGGAACTACTTTTTCTGTCAAATTTGTTGTATAATATGATGTTTTGGTGCTTAATTTGTATAACGATTACCTAATTTGATGTTTAATTGGCTTTTCCTGAATCCCTTCTTATTATCCAACATATTCACTTATCCTGCCGGCCTGTTTACATTGGATAAGTGAGACTCTACTGTATATTTCTAATCTTATATTATCTGCTCAGAACTGGATTATCTGAGGCCCCTTCTTCACAGCTGTATAAAATGCCCACTGAAGTGGATTATATGGCAGTGTGGAGTCAAGATAATTCAGTGCAAAGCAGATAATATAAGATTATAAATGGGTTATATAGCTGTGTGGAAGGGCCTTGAGTCTACACTGCCATATAATCCAGTGCACATTAGATAATCTGTGGAAGAAGTCTAAGTGAGGCCTAAATCTGCCTGTCCCCTAACTGAAACCTGGCTGTCCCTTGGTTGCTAGGCAACCAAGTGGGCAGAGATTAGCCCTCTAAATTGGCAGCAATTGGATAAAAAAAAATATTGCTCTCCCTCTAATTAGGACTTTACTTTTCTTTTCTTTTTGTTGTATCAACCTTGAGGCGTGGATGATGGGTTGTGTTGTCAAATTTTGAGGTTGGGGGGCCTGTACTTTTGTTGTTTTGTGAATTGCCGTGATGCCATCACTCTTTTATATATATAGAAGAGCCAGTGTTGTCTGTAGACACCTCCTAGGCCATGTGGCCAGCATGACTGCATGGAGTGCTGACGCCATTACCTTCCTGCAGAAGCAGTACCTATTGATCTACTCACATTTGCATGTTTTCGAACTGCTAGGTTGGCAGAAACTGGGGCTAATAGCGGGAGCTCACTCCTCCCTCCGGATTCGAACCAGCAACCTTTTGGTTAGCAAGTTCAGCAGCTCAGCGGTTTAACCCACTGCGCCAACGGGAGCTCCTGATTTAAGCCCATCTTAAATCCCTTTTCCTGTCCACCAACATTCTGTTTTCCGTTCTTGAGTTGGGAGTATATATTAGTAACTGCTTTGGGAGTTGTTTTGGGAGTTGAAGGTACACAACAAGGACAACAATGTAGCTGATATAGTCACTCAGAAATCTTAGAAAAAGTGTACCAATTTCATTCTGTTTGAACAGAACTTGGATTGGATAAAAGATTTTCAAACTTTGCACTTGATTTCACACCGTGTAATTGCAGTGCTATAAATCCATTTTAACTGCATGACATCAACTCATTTCTTCAGCTGTCTTTGACCAAACTGCAAACCCAGTATTCCATAGGATGTTGTCAGGGCAATTCAAGCAGAATTATAAAACTATATTTATGTAGTATGGAAGGGTCCCAGGAGCGTCCATACCTCTCTGCTCCCACACTTCACTCAACAAACCTGTAATACTTTGGTAAGAAAACCAGAAGGTTGCTTGCATGTTTTAGTGGAAATCGTTGAAAACAGTGTCGTCAACTTGTGTTCTCCAGAACCCACAAACTTTTTCTGCTTTTTATGATGGAAAATGAGACTTTAGCAAGTATTCATTCACACAGTTCTTTCTTGAAGCAGGATCATGATGTGCACTTTTAAGTTATAAAAATGCAAAGATATAAAGAAGCCTTTGCCATTTGTAATATTCTCCCTCTCTTGCCATTACCTTTTCTTTCTTTTTTTTCTTTTCTTTTTGTACTTGTCTCATTCTGGGTGTCATTAGCAGGAGTGCAAATTCAGAGCCTTTCTTGTGGCATCACTGAAGCTGCAAATTGGAATGTCAGCAAAAATGAAAACTTATAGGGATGTAATTTCCCAGGAGAATAAAAAAGGAGGCATCTGTCTTCTATAAAACAGCACTTTTTGAATTCTTTCCAATAGACTGAGTCTCTGAAATAGAAAAAAAAGAAATGTCTAAACCTATCATTAGTAGAGTCGCAACAGTGTGAACAACTGCTTTAAGAGCAAGGGTGGGCAATTATCCTCCAGATGTTGACAGACTGCAATTCCCATCAGCCTTAGCAAGTGCTAAGTGATTCTGAGATTTACAGCCAAAAACATCTGAAAGGCCATAGTTATTCATGCCTGTTTCAAATGTAATACTTTTCCGAGTGAAGCAAATAAAAGCAAGCATAGTAAAGTAATCTAAATGTGGAACAAGAATTTAAATCCTTCCTTTGGCCACTGAAATCCACTGCGTGAAGAAATTTATCCAAGAAAACTTTAGTTAACTTGAAGGAACATATGCAACAAACTCTACACATCAGGAATAGGAAAAATCCATCTCACATACCAGATGGGTTCATTAGTACTCCATTTGCTCCCCTCCCAAGCTTCTTCTGCTTATTATAAAAAATGAGAAGCTGTTAAAAATCTGGAAACTTGTTAAATGAGATGGTAGCTTGTGGGATGAGGATTATGTTGTTTCAGCGAAGTACAGGATGAGCATCCCTTATCCAGAATTCCAGAATCCATAATACTTTAAAATTGTTCATATGGGTGGCTGAGACAGTGACACCTCTGTTTTCTGATGGTTCGATGTACACAAACGGTTTTGACCAAGTTTAAAATATTGTGTATAAAGTTACTCTTAGGATAGATAGATAGATAGATAGATAGATAGATAGATAGATAGATAGATAGATAGATAGATAGATAGATAGATAGACAGACAGACATTATATGAAACACAAATGAATTTTGGTTCTCATCTCCAGGATTACATATGTATGCCAATATGGATATTCTAAAATAAAACAAAAACTCCAAAACACTTCCAGAATTATAGAATTGGAAGAGACCTCACTGGCCATCCAGTCCAACCCCCTGCCAAGAAGCACGAAAATCGCATTCAAAGCACTCCCAACAGATGGCCATCCAGCCTCTGCATAAAAGCCTCCAAAGAAGGAGCCTCCTCCACCACACTCCGGGGCAGAGAGCTCCACTGCCGAATAGCTCTCACAGTTAAGTTCTTCCTCAGGTTCAGGTAGAATCTCCTTTTCTGTAGTTTGAAGTCATTGTTCCGCGTCCTAGTCTCCAGGGCAACAGAAAACAAGCTTTCTCCCTCCTCCCTATGACTTCCCCTCACATATTTATACATGGCCCTCATCATGTCTCCTCTCAGCCTTCTCTTCTGCAGGCTAAACATGTCCAGCTCTTTAAGCCGCTCCTCATAGGACTTTATCTCCAAACCCTTGATCATTTTAGTTGTTCTCCTCTGAACACATTCCAGCTTGTCAAACTGCGGTGCCCAGAATTGGACACAGTATTCCAGGTGTGGTCTGACCAAGGCAGAATAGAGGAGTAGCATGACTTCCTTGGAGCTAGACACCATACTCCTATGTATGCACTGCAGGCCAAAATCCCATTGGCTTTTTTAGCTGTCGAATGACATTGACGGCTCATGTTTAACTTGTAGTCCACAAGGACTCCAAGATCGTTTTCACACATATTGCTGTCAAGCCAGACATCCCCCATTCTGTATCTTTGCATTTCATTTTTTCTGTCTAAGTGGATTGTCTTGCATTTGTCCCTGTTGAACTTCATTTTGTTAGTTTTGACTCATCTCTCTAAACTGTTAAGATCGTTTTGGATTCTGCTCCTGTCTTCTGGAGTATCGGCTATCCCTCCCAATTTGTCATCTGCAAATTTGATGATCATGCCTTCTAACCCTTCTGGTCCCAATCATGTCAGATATTTGTATAAACATTTGTACTGCGTAATCTTTATCCTTAAAATATGAGAAATGGTGAATGGGCATAGCTATCACCTCATTACACACTGTACAATATGTAATGTATGGAGCCAGTGTTCAGTCCTCTGTCCTTTCTACCATAACACTGTGACTGTCCCTCCATTTGCTATTCCATCTTGTGCTCAAAATAGTTATGATGGCCTATCTGTGGGCGCATCTACACTACAGAACTAATGCAGTTTGACACTACTTTAACTGCCATGGCTCAATGCTACAGAATCCTGGGATTTATAGTTTGGTGGGGTCCCAGCACCCTTAGGCAGAGAAGGCCAAAGACCTTGTGAAATTACAAATCCAGGATTCCACAGCATTGAGCCATGGCAGTTAAAATGATGACAAAGTGTATTAACTTTACAGTGTTCCTTCTTTTGGAACTTCACTTCCCTGCCAACAGCCAGTAACTTTGACTTTATCAGCTCAAAATTTTTGGATAGACCTTCTGCACTGGTCATTGCATTGTAAACTTCAACTTGCTTCTCACTAATTACTTCATGCAAATTTTCATGCCAGCTACTAGGTTGTGTTTAAAAAAAAAAAAGCTCTTTTAGACAGAGCCGATGACTTGAGCTTCAGGCTAATGGAAGATGGGAATTTGAAAAATTGTGGGCTTAAAATGTGAAATCTTTCTTTTTCTTCCTTTTGTTCATGTGTAAAGCTGCCCCATATGCTGTCAGATGGCAACCAGTTAAAGCAGAAGGAAAATTTGTGAGCTGGCTTTCCATTTGATTGTGTTCCAAGACGGAATTAACCCACATGATTTGTACCAGTGGTGCCATGCCCCTGAGGACCAATTGTTGGGGAATAACCTTGGGGATGAACTATTGGCCTCACATTCTTCTTGAGGATTTTCTGGAGGTCACTTTTGAAGCAGGGATATGAACCTGGCCTCCACTTTCTCAACAGCAGAATGGAGCATACTTTCAGTATGAGAGGGAAATCTCTCTCTGGTGTCAAGATGAAAAATTTGCCTTTGAGGCATGTTGTACTGGAACATATTGAGAAGTTTACACAGCAGAAAGGAACACAGCTCACTTTCTCCTTATTTGTATTAGGAAGATTAAATGACTCCATTAATTGAAAAATATGTGTTGAATTAATGTCACACAAGACTTGTCCTTTAGAAGATGGAGCAAGCTTTTTTTCTGCAGGTCTAGATGACAAGATCCAAACTGAACCTCCTGATAGTGAAAAGCGTTTGACAGTGAAATTGGAAGGCAATGAAATATCTTCCTTTAGAAGGTTTTAAACAAAAGTTAGATGGTCACTTTTTCAAATGCTTTAGTTATGAATTCTTGAAGAAGACTTTGGCACCTTCTACACTGCCAAGGTAACAGCGCTCCATGCAGTCATGCCGGCCACATGACCTTGGAGGTGTCTACGGACAATGCTGGCTCTTCGGCTTAGAAATGGAGATGAGCACCAACCGCCAGAGTCAGAAACGACTGGAGGTAATGTCAGGGGAAACCTTTACCTTTTACTACACTGCCATATAAAATCCAGATTATCTGTTTTGAACTGGATTATATGGCAGTGTAGACTCAAATAAGCCACTTCAAAGCAGATAATGTGGATTATCTGATTTGATAATATAGAAAATATGTCAGTGTAGAAGGTGCTTTTGTAGTTCTTTCCAAAGCTATGGTTATATGACAAGCTGTTAAATGCCTAAAGCTCAAGAGGTAATGGTTTAAACATGACATTTTCAGCCTGTATAGATTAGAAGCACTATTGCTTGATGATGATGATGATGATGATGATGATGATGATGATGATGATTATTAGATGTGTCTTTATCTGTTAATATGTTCTTCTCCCTGTGTTCTACTCTGCTCCTTTTGCCACCAACAAATACTATTTCCCCTTTTCCATATGATTTTTTTTAAAAAATAAATCTTTAGGAGCAAAGAAATAAATATTTATCACTGGATTTGCTGGTACTAGGTTTGTTTGTGACCTATTTGTGGATTTAGAATAAACAGCACTTTGAAAAGTTACCTTTTTGTAATACAGTTACCAGACCAGTCCTCCCATTAGCATGACACCAGTCATACTGATTGTGGATTCCACTTGATAAAGAGCAATATGAGAATCATAGTGTTGTTTGGGACTAGGCTTGTGCATTCCAGGTCAACTGCAATCTGTTTTGGCGTCTGGGATTTTGGTGCAGGCCCTGAATTCAGGAGGGCAGGTATCTGTTTTCACTCTTGGGTGCAGAAAGATTACCATATATACTTGAGTATAAGCCAACCTGAATATAAGCCAAGTCACACAATTTTACCACAAAAAACTGGGAAAACATATTGACTCAAGTATAAGCCGAGGGTGGGAAATGCAGCAGCTACTGATAAAATGTAAAATGTTTAAAAAATTGCCACTTTTTTCTGGACACCAAATAAGATATTTGAAATTCTCTGTATACCCACAGGCTTAACATTCAAGGACATTCATACTGAGATTTTAACAAGCCGCCTAGGTGCCTGAAGTGATCTGCTAAATAGGGACTAAGAGCAGGCAGGAGAGATTCTAAGGCAGTGGTTCTCAACCTGTGGGCCCCCAGATGTTTTGGCCTTCAACTCCCAGAAATCTTAACAGCTGGTAAACAGGTTGGGATTTCTGGGAGTTGTAGACCAAAACACCTGGAGATCCTTAGGGTCCTTCCACACAGCCATATAACCTAGAATATCAAGGCAGCTAATCCACATGCTTTGAACTGGATTACATAGCAGTGTGAGCTCAGGTAACCCAGTTCAAAGCAGATATTGTGGGTTACCTGCCTTGATATTCTTAGGCCCTAGGGGGCCCAAGTTTGCCCATGCCTGCTCTACCCTATAGGGAGTTGTGGGAGTTGAAGTCCAAAACCCCTAGGGTGCTCAGGTTTGCCCATGCCTTCTCTAACCTGGCGGTAGTTGTGGGAATTGAAGTCCAAGAACCTTGGAGGGCCCAAATTTGCCCATGCCTGCACTATGGCTCTGGTGTAAATAATCCATGGCGATGGCAATTGCGTGCGTGCCGGCAGCACCAACCTCCTCTTTTTGCCACATACTTCCCTCTTCTTACCAGAGGGAAGCCAAGGAGTAGCTGCCGTCACCTTTGGAAACCCGACCTGCTGCTTTCCAGTAATGGGAAGGGCGCGGGTGTGCCTGCTCCAGCTGCACTAGATCTCTACTCTCGCCGTGTTCGTGCCTCTTGCCTCCCTCTTATCTTTGCCCGAGAAGGCGAGAGGTGCGCAGGCCAGAGGCACCAGCTTCCTGTTCTCGCTGTGTGCGCGCCTCTCGCCTTCTCGCACAAAGAGAAGAGGGAAGTGAGGGACACGCATGCCAGCGGCATCAACTTTCTGTTCTCGCCGTGTTTGTGTCTCTCGTCTCGCTCTTCTTTTTGCATGAGAAGGCGAGAGGTGAGCGCACAGCGAGAACAGGAATCTAGTGCCTCTGGCCAAATTGCTATGTGTGTGTGTAAAGAAATCCTTGCAAAGTTGCTTGCAAAAGATCTCTGCAAAAAGGGAGCTGAGTTTTTTGCAGAGGCAAGCCACGCCTCAAACAATGTATCAGTTTGCTGGCAGATGGCTGGGTTCGTCAGTTGGGAATCTGAGCTTGCAGGGAGAGCACAGAAAAGACAGGCTCTCTAGCTACGGTCAAGTAGCAGTTTAAATATGCTATGCTGGGTATATTGAATGCTGATTGATTAGTTATTGATCCTATGCAACTACAAGGACATTGTACGATTGCTGAACTGTTAACTTAACTTCAACTCAACAAGTAAAGTTCCTTTGTTCTTTCAATTCCTCTTCCTGGTCTGAGTCTTTTGCACATGGTGTTAACTGGACGCTGCTGGTTCCGCTATACACACTCGCTAACAGTGAGCACACAGCGAGAACAGGAATCTAGTGCCTCTGGCCTGCGCACCTCTTGCCTTCTCATGCAAAGAGAAGAGGGAGACGAGAGGCACAAACGTGGCAGGAACAAAAAGTTGGTGCCACTGTCGCTCGCGCGCCCGCGCCCTTCCCATTACTGGAGAGTGGCAAGTCGAGTTTCCAAAGGTGATGGCGGTTACTCCTTGGCTTCCCTCTGGTGAGAAGAGGGAAGTGCACAGCGAAAAGAGGAGGCTGGTCCCGCCGGCACGCGTGCAATTGCCATCGCCATGGATTATTTACACCAGAGCCATAGTGCAGGCATGGGAAATGTAGGCCTTCCAGGGTTCTTGGACTTCAACTCCCACAACTACTTCCAGATTACAGCAGGCACGGGCAAACTTGGACCCTCTATGGGTTTTGGACTGCAACACCCATAACTCTCTCTCGAGTATAAGCCGAGGGGGACTTTTTCAGCCTTAAAAAGGGTCTGAAAAACTCAGCTTATATTCAAGTATATACGGTAGTTTTCTTTCTAACCCATTAGGGGGGGTGCTTCCTGGGCTCCCCTTCCTGTAATTTTAGGCATTTAAGCTGTTTCTACTCTAGAGGAGAGGTGCTGTAGGCAGGCACACACTTTTTAAGGAGGCTTCTTACCTGTTTCAACTCTAGAAGAGAGGTGCTGCAGGCAGGCACGTGCGCTTAAGGAGGCTTTAAAGCTGTTTCTTTATTCTAGAGGAGAGGTGCTGCAGCCAGGTGCACATGCTTTCTCTCCTTGGCCTGCACCACACCACACACTCTTTCCAAGGCATTTTAAGGAGGCTTCCCCTTAAAAGCGAGGATCTCTTAGAGCTATTCTCCCTGGGCTTCCTTTAAAAAAAAACCTTTTTTTTTCCTGGCATGCTTCAATCATCTTTCTGCATTGGGTTTAATGCTTTCTTATAGCTGTTACTCAGAGGTAACTGGTAGTAGTTTTCAGGGAATGAGGGTTTTCTTTTTATTTGCTGGAATAAAAAAAAAAGATTGAACTGTAATGCTGAAAAGCAGAGGAGGAGCCGAAATCGGCTCCCACTTGTTTTCATTGTGGAAAGGGGGTTTCATACCAGGTGGACCCTTACTGGGCTCCCAAAGGTACCAAAGGAAAACAGACCTGTACACAAGTCCTACTAGGGACTATAAAGCCATTTAGTCCAATTCCCTGCCATGCAGGAATATACAGTTAAAACATTCATGAAAGTTGGCTGTCCAAGCTCTGTATAAAGATCCCCAAAGAAGGAGAGTCCACCACTCTCTGAGTCAGCCTATTCCACTGTTATCACCAAGACATTCTTCTTAATGTTCAGATGGTCAATCATGCACTTCATGATTCAGGAACTACTTGATGGCTATTAACAGTCTTGCTGTAACATTGTCTCTTTTCCCTACTTGCACTTTTCCTTATCTTTATCTTGGCAGTGGAAGGGGTCCTGCTGGGGTCTGATTGACTCCATCCTGTGTACTAAAATTGTTCTCAGCTGATGAGTGCTGGCAGCCAGTCATGTATTAATGTGAGGGAGGAGAAGAGGAGGCTCACAAAAGGAGGAAGGGGGAGCTAAATTTGGAAATAAGAGATAAATTGAGAATAGCCATTGAATTCTCTGTGGGAGTAAGTGTGAGGGATGGAGGAAACTATATATTGAGTTGTATTACTGAGGTCTGTACAGCTATATAAGGTAAAAAGAAAGATGCAAACAAGAGCTGGCTGCATGATGTATCGTTGTTCTTGCATTCCCTTGAGCATCAGAGTGATTAAAGATGCACTTAGTGTCTATTTTTTAAAAAGCCTACTCAGCTAATATAATATAGGAAACATTAAACCTTCTACGGGGTTTTAGGCCAGATTCTAACTAGTGTCTCAAGTGTGTGTAAGTCTGCTGATGGAAGTGGTTAGACATTTTCATCAAGTGTTAAATGCCCACACTCAGACCTAAGCCAAAACTGTAGTGCCATTGTACATGCAGATCCACATTGGCTTTCACATGCTGTTCTACACTTAGTTGCATAACATTGCAATTCAATGCAAGATCTGTGTAGCACAATGAATGTGCAGCTCCACAAGAAGAGGCTGCAGCTTAGCAGTGCAAGTTGTTTCTGATTTATGGAGACCCTAAGGTGAACCTATTGCTGTTTTTTTTTTAACCAGAGTTATTCAGAGGGGCATACCTTTGCCTTTTGCTGAAACAGTGTGACTTTCTCAAAGTCCCCCAGTAAGTTTCCAAGTCTGAGTGGGGATGCAAACCCTGTTATCCAAAGTCATTGTTCAACACTCAAGCACTACACCATGTTAGTCTACACAACATTCATATACCTTCAAGTTGCCAATCCACAATTTCTCATGTAAACCCCAAGTATTTCCAGGTAGATTCTAGGACCGGGCTGTGGTGCAGCTGGTTAGTAGCCAGCTGCAATAAATCACTACTGACCGAGAGGTCATGAATTCGAAGCCAGCCTGGGTCGGAGTAAGCTTCCAACCATTAATAGTCTAGCTTGCTGTTGACCTAAGACAGTTGCATCTGTCAAGTAGGAATTTAGGTACCGCTTATGTGGGGAGGCTAACTTAACTAATTTATGATGCCATAAAATCTCCAGCAGCGTGCAGAAGATGAGGAAGTACTCCATCAAGGACTCAGTATCACAGTGGATTATGAAGCAGCAGCTCCCCCTGTGACCGGAATCGAGCATACCCTCATGAAGCTAGTAGCTTAAATTGCCTCTGTGTCTGTCTATATGTGGTTGGACTATAGATGTCGTTTGTCTAATGGCATTGAATGTTTGCCATGTATATGTGCAATGTAATCCGCCCTGAGTCCCCTTCAGGGTGAGAAGGGCAGAATATAAATATTGTAAATAAATAAATAAATAAAGAGACTTGGAGGAAGTTTCTCTCTGGATCTCTTAAGAGCTGCTGGCACTTACTGTAAACCAAAATTTGACATTCTGTAGATGTTGTTAAACTTCACTTCCCACTCCTTAGACTACTGGTCAGTGGTGAGGGATAGAGACAAGTTTTTCAGACTGTTGTAGTGAGCCATTTATGGACTGATCCCACATATGTTAATCTTGCACATTATATGCCTTCAAGGTGCTTTGGGCTTATGATAACACTAAGGCAAATGTATCATGGTTTTTTTGTATCAATATTTGTTCAGAGAGGTTTACTTTTGCCTTCTTCTGAGGCTAAGAGTGTGACTTCCCCAAGGTCACCTATGCTTGAACAGGAATTTGAGCCCTGGTCTCCACAGTCATCATCCAGTTATCAAATCACACCACAATGGCTCTCTAGTCTCATACACAGGCTACTGATGGCTTCTTCGGGAACCAATGGCAAGAACTACTATCCTTTGGCAGTTCTCTGAAGACCTACAGATCTTAAAGAAACCTTGAGGATTGAAGAGAGCATCTGGGCTATTTGGATTCTTCCTCATTCCACCCCAAGCCTTGGTGATATTTTTGAGTACAGCTTCAGAGAATCAGAGAATTGGAAGAGAACACACTGGCCATCCAATCCAACCCTCTGCTATACAGGAAAAGCACAATCAAAGCACCCCCAACAGATGGCCATCCAGGCTCTGTTGAAAAGCTTCCAAAGAAGGAGCCTCCATCACACTCTGAGGCAAAAAGTTCCAGTGTTGAACAGCTTCTCCAGATGAAAAACTAGGATATCTAAATGCTTTATTATAATCTCTGTGGGAAATGCAACTTTGTTTTAGAAACGTATTTAGAAGGAAAAAAACAAAACCCATTGTCTGACAGGAAAAATAGTTAATAAAGGAAACTGAAATTCTACCACAGATTCTTTGATAGTTAGTGGAAACAAGAAGGGGGGAAATGACCATTCTTATAGGAGCTTTCCTGTTGGAAAACAGAATTGATGAGCGATAGCTACACCATGGAAGAAGTAAATGGAGATCGAATCACCTATTGCCCATTGCACAACTTGGAAAAGTTACTTCTTTATGTCTTAATTTCCTGAATCATACTCAATACCTTTACGTAAACTGGCCAGAGAGAATTTGAAAGTTTTAGTCTCAAAAAGAAAAAGAAAAAAACATAAACAACCACTAAATTTTCCAAGCCATCACTATCCTACTCCAAGTATGCATCTGGCTTTTGAATTACCATATTTCTTTGATTCTAGGGCACACACTAATTTCAGTACCACCAACAGATATATGTGTGTGTGTGTATACACACACACACACATATACACACACAAACATAAACAGACAGTCCCCAAGTTACAAACATCCAACTTAAATAAGACTCATAATTAAGAATGGGGACGAGATAACAAGAAGTGAGAGAACTCTACCCCTTGGAAGGGAAATTCATTCCTTAAAGAGTTATCATAGGGGAAATGTGTCTCCAAAGAGGATTTGTCACCAATCCTTGTTTCCACAACAAGCCATTTTTTTCAAAATCTAATTATCTCAGGGACAGAAAGTGCAATGAAATCTTCAGAACAGGGGCACAGACAGCAAAACAAACACCAGAGGGGTGTTAACCCTTCCCTATGCTATTCAAAGCTAACAAATATATTTTTGACTGGAGTTACACTTTAAAATGTACCTGTTCTGACTGACATACAAATTAAACTTAAGAACAAACCTACAGAACCTATCTTGTTCATAATTTGGGGACTGCCTGTACATATGTGTGTGTATATGTATGTGTGTGCGTATTCAGCCTCTGGATTCAGCTTGAAGGCACACAATAACAAGATCATTGGAGACTGAGGGCATTTATAATTAATATTCAGAATTTCCTTTGAATCTTCTAACTATTTACCAATAGGATGGAAACATATGCCTCTCAACTATCCACCTCTTACTGGTTGCAGAAATTAGTATACAAAAGTTTTTGGGAAATGACCATTTTGGAAACCCACAAAACCAGAAAGGGATGATGCCCTAGCTTACAAATGTGGCTTCCTCAAAGCAATTAGTAGTACATTAGTATTTTTTCAGAAAATATATTTCTATTCTTTTAGCTTTCCTGTTTTAATGATGAAATGTGTTTGGAACTGCTTTTGAGAGTCTGTGGTTTAAGCTCAAACTGCTTTTTGATTGTTCTATTAATCACATTCTGAACCACCCTGGGAATGCAATTCAAGGTTAGTGGAAGAAATAATTCAATAAATTAGTATAAATGTTTGTCTTTCCCAGTTCAATGAAATCGGTTCCAAATTTAGTCTTGTACAGAACAAGCACTTCCTCAATATTGGGCTAAAGTTGAAGAGCAAATGCAAAACACAACCACTGATAGTTCTTCAATAGCAAAAACATGGCCTATTCCCCCTTTGTGATTTACTACACATATGCACAAACCTATAGCAGAAGAGGTAGGAAATCCATAATAATTCTACTCCAGTTTTTAATGCAGGTTTAAAGGGGCTGTTCAAGGCACTGAATACTATCTCAAATAAATTGAGAACTTTGGATACCTCCATTAAACCTACCCAATGACTTTGCCACACCATTGATAGGGAAGCTGTGATATAGGATTTGGAGGGAGGCAGCTGTGTTTATTAGAAAAATTAAGGTAAATAGATGCTATATATTAGGTAAAGCTGCTGGGAGGGGTCCAGATATGAAATACTTGTAGTGAATGCCCATTGGCTTAACATTTTATGGGATTTTAAAAAAACTGTTGCAATCTAAGAGTGAGAGATAAGAGTTTCAATGAGTATAAGCAATTGTTAGGGTCAGACAGGATTTATATGTGTCTTCAGCTTTCTGTTTAACAAATTATTTTGTTTCACATACTTGTATCTCTGAAATATGGCATAAGGGCTATTGGGATGCTTGAGTTCAAACACACATCTGAAGTAGCAGTAGTTATTCAAGGGTGTCCAGTGCTTAGCTCTATGTACTTGAATCAGTGGGAGGGGCTGCAGACCATGTGACTGGTTCAGTGACTGTTTAGAATGCATTTTTAAAAGGAGGATAGTTGAGGAATGACAGTTGAGGAATGACAGTTGAGGCTTGAGTTTGTTTGAGTGCAGAAGCCAGTGTTAGGAGTTAGAAGACAGTTGAGGCTTGGGTCACTTGGAAGTAGACTGATATGAAAGAGCAATATAGTTTTGAAGAAACAGTTAAAGACTGTAAGTTAAAGATACAAACTGAAACATTTTAAAGTTTAACCTGACAAGAAATATCAGGTTAAATACATGGAGTTATAAGTAAAACAAACACATTATTTTAAAGAAGTCTACTTGAATCTTTGTCTGCTGAGAGTGTCGAATAGAAACAAGACATTGGTGTGTCCAGTGATCTTCCATTGCCCAATAAACTAAAGGAACACCTCTGAAACTTTGCTACCCAATAGGTTATGATCCTAACAGGTCGTAATCCCCATTAAATTGTGATCCTAACAGATTATAATCCAATAGTCCAATAAGTATAGACTGTATAAATGAAATCTTTCATTTGATTATGCTAGAATCCCATAATTTGATATCAGGTTGAAAGAGGTATACAAATGAGGGAATGAAGGTAACCATTGTCAAAGCGAAGGAAGGTGGCACAAAAACAGAAGGGTATCTGAGAGAGAGGGGGGGGGGAGAGAGAGGGAGAGAGAGAGGGAGAGAGAATGGGATGACAGAGCAACAGATGGGTATCAAAGAGAGAGAGGAGCCAAAAGTGTTCACCAGAGGGAAAGAGCAGGAAAAAGAGAGGAAAAAGGCTGGCATGACCCATCAGTTCACCCCCAAAAAACTGACCCTGGATAGGGAAAAAAAAAAAGATTTCCCAAGACGCAAGCTGTCCTAAACATGACTCATTAAGTTTACATAGCCATGCTAAATGCCTCATCTCATTAGCATGTAGCAATAATATACTAGTTGGGTATCTTGTTGAGTATACCATTGTGCAAGGAACCTGCAAAGAAGTCAGTGTATAGGGTGTATTAATTTAAGATGAATGTAGAAGTCACAGGGCACACATGAACGAGGCTTTTCTGCTCCCCCACCCCATCACCCCATAGAAATTAAGTTTTAAACAAAGCCATCCTTGTTTCTCAGCAAAACGTAAGCGAAGTCTAGCAGTGGTAAACTTTGTCAAAGTTCTATGGAAGTAAATCTACCACACTGCCAAGGACTTTTCTCCTTGCTCATCTTATAACCTTCGTGGTGTCTATAATGGAATTATTTGCACAACACCCCTGTCAAGACATGTGCCTGTGCATGTATGTTCATGGAAAATGCAGGTGAAACTGGAAATCTAATCTGCCCTAGAACATGAGGATTGAATCAATAGCTGAAAGGAAACCTCAATTTGGGGTTCTTTCACACTATATAATTATAGCACTATGATACCAATTTGGCTGCCATGACAACATCCTATGGAATCTTAGGATTTGCCATTTAAGGGGGAGCGTTTATAATTCGCTGCCAGGGAGCTCTTGAGCCTCACAAAATTACAGATCCCCAGATTCCATCCAGTGTTGCCATGGCAGTCAAAATGAAATAATAGAGCTATTATTGTGTCGTGTGAAAGGGCCCATGGTGCTCTAGGCAGCTTCAAAGGCAAACTATATGCATACAACTCCCAATGAACAGTAACTATTTAATGTTAATATGTCCAGGATGTGTGGCGCAATTAGTCATTAGACTAATACCCAAAGCAATGTGCTTCGTCTCCCAGTGTGACATTCTGCAGTTGGCAAACAATGCATTATGTAGAGGAAACCATAGGAGAAAACACCTTTAAGTCAAGGGGGATAACTCTGAATACATCCATGATTTCTTACATCTCAGGTCTCTTCCACCTGAATAAAATCCCATATTATCTGCTTTGAACTGGGATATATGGCAGTGTGGACTCAGATAACCCAGTTCAAAGCAGATATTGTGGGATTTTCTGCCTTGATATTCTGGGTTATCTGACTGGGTGGGAGGGCCCCCAGTCAGGAGTGCTTATGAGTAACAATTGTTTTGAAGGTGCCTTGAAATGAAGTGTAATGCAGATTATTTTTAAAGAGTAGCTTTTCAAGTTCCACCTCTTGGCAAGATGCACACATCTGGAATTCGGATGGCCAATGCATTGTTAATACAAAAGTACACATATTGTACAATGTTTCTGCATACAGGTGTCCTCTATGCCCTAACACAGTGGTTCTCAACCTGGGGTCCCCAGATGTTTTTGACCTTCAACTCCCAGAAATCCTAATAGCTGGTAAACTGGCTGGGATTTCTGGGAGTTGTAGGTCAAAAACATCTGGGGACCCCAGGTTGAGAACCACTGCCCTAATAAAACAAAAAGAAAAAAAGTTATGGGCTTATTGAACTAATTTCATGATAATTCTGGGAGTCACACGCAAGAGAATGGTAAAACCGCAATAAGTCAACAGCAGCAGCAGCAAATTCTTTTGAAAAGATAAGAAATGGCAACCTTTCTACTTTCATAGGCCCTATTCTGTTTAATGCTTATGCTTCTGATGGAAAGAGGGGAAGCCAGTGATTTCTCTTCTCCACCTCCTTGCTTTTAGAAATATTCAACATCATTCTTGCCTCCCAAGTGACAAACCCACTTGCTCTTAGAGGAAATAGCTTCTCTAAATTAGCGCTAATCGGTTAATTCATTCAGTTCTGTGAGTCGATTCAGTTAATTCAACTCAACAAATTAATCCCCTCCCCCAGCCTCTATACTATAGACAAATGGGAAGTTTTCAATTTCCTTTTGGATTGTGAAAGACATCTCTGTGATTCTAACATAAGCTTTCTTCTTCTTCCAAAATGAAGCCATCAAGGAAAGCAGTTTATGGACAACCAGGGAATGGGAGACCTCCAAATCACTTTTTTTTTTCGTGTCAGGAGCAACCAGAGTTGCTTCTGGAGTGAGAGAATTGGCCGTCTGCAAGGACGTTGCCCAGGGGACGCCCGGATGTTTTGATGTTTTTACCATCCTTGTGGGAGGCTTCTCTCGTGTCCCCGCATGGAGCTGGAGCTGATAGAGGGAGCTCATCCACACTCTCCCCAGGTGGGATTCGAACCTGGAAGCTTTCAGGTCAGCAACCCAACCTTCAAGTCACTTAGTTCCAAAACAGTTAGCATTGCTATCTTTTGTAGAGTCATCTTATCTTATGACATGCCCAAAGTATGAACTTGAGACCCCCAAGAAAAGATTTAAGATGACTGCCGATTGCTTTCACACACCAAGTTCCAACTCGCCAAAAAGGCAAGCAAGTCGTTAAAGAGCGTTTTGTGCCAATCTTTGCCAGTTGTGAGCTGTGAGATACCTCACAACCTCTGAGGATGCCTGCCATAGATGCAGGTGAAACGTCAGAAAAGAATGCTTCTGGAACATGGCCATACAGCCTGGAAAACCCACAGCAACCCAGTGATTCCAGCCATGAAAGCCTTCGACAACACATTGAACATGTACATACCCAATCCTTATCCCAGAGGTGTGCTGTTCTTAAAGCTGCTTAGGCGACAGAAAACCAAGGGGCATTAAGACCCAGAAGAAGCAAGCGAAAAGGCACTGACCTCATCCCAGCAGGACAAAGGCCCTTGGAAAAAAGGCTCTTTTCCTTGTGTGTGGGGGGTTTTTTTTACACTGAACTGCAAATCAAGTCTCTAGGTGTTTTTTCAAGGGGCATTCAGCCACTCTAACTTAAATAAAAGCCTCTCTTTCATTCAAGCTGCCCATAAGTTTGCAGTGGTTGCATCTACCTAGGCTACTTAAATCCATTAAGCCAACAAGATTTCTCTATAATGGGGTAGACTTGACACCAGTTAGCAACAAATTAGAGGAGATCTTCACCAGGGAAATAAATCAGCTTTGTTAGAGCAGAGTATCAACTGGAATGATGAATGCCTTGAACCACTAACCACTTGTAGCCTCTTTTGAACCATGAATGCGTATGTTTTGGTTCTTAGAATCAGCAGCTTTTTTTATTGCAACACAAAGAAAATCAAAACATGAGGACAAAACAAGCATATCTCATGAGCATAATCATAGAATCTTTTAATACTTTACAAAAAAAAAAAAGACTGCATACACAGCTTATATCATTTCATGTAAACTTCATGTCTTCTCTTCTTAGCAGGTCAATTTAGTGTTGTGGTTTTTCTTTAAATAAAGATCTTAGTACCACTGGGGTTTTTTTGTTTGTTTTTTAACAGTAAGGGCAAAGGGAGACGAAATCAGTTCTCTGAAACAGAGGGCCCTTCCACACAGCCATATAACTCAGATTATCAAAGCAGAAAATCCCACAATATCTGCTTTGAACTGGGTTATCTGAGTCCACACAGCCATATATTCCAGTTCAAAGCAGAAAATGTGGGATTTTGTTCAGATGTGTGGAAAGGTCCACAGAAGCACATTATTCTGACACAGGCACAGAAAAGTGGGCCTGCGAAAATAAAGTGTACAATTGTTTGAAATGAACTCAAGGCTGAAACAACCGTGAAATGTCACAAATACAGACAGTGGTTTTTCCACCAAGGAACAACAAAGAGACAATTACAGTGATTTTGCTGCTTTCGTCAGTTTTACAGAAGGAAAGGGACACAAACCAGCCAGGGTTAAATCGTTTTGGAGTCCTTTTACATGCTTAGATCTGGTTACACATTTTTTTTTAAGAAACAGGTTTCACTGGAAAGTGCTTCTTAGCCGGACTATGCCCACAATGACGTCCTGATTCAAAGGTTTTTGCAATGCAACCATGTCCAAATTGCAGAAGTGCATACAAAGCCTCCAAAGAAAACACCCCAATTGTGCAAAGTAGGTTCTCTCTTCTTCTGGAAGGTAGATCATTTATTTAAATAAACCAAAATATTTGCGGGGGGGGGGGGGAATTAAAGGAGAACAGGCACTAAAATCCTGAAAACCCTCGACCCATTTCCCCTGCCCTGCTGCTCTCTGATCACACATGAAAATCTCCTTATTAGAAGATCCATGCCAGGAATAACCCCCCTCTATTCCACCCCACCAAAAAAAACAATCACAGGAAAGGAGAGGCAAGGCCCTCATTCCCTGGCATCAGAATCAAAACTTTCCAAGAGATGGTTACTGTGAGTTTTCTGTGCTGTGTGGCCATGTTTCAGAAGCATTGCCTCCTGATGTTTCACCCACATCTATGGCAGGCATCCTCAGACGTCTCAGTACTATATGGCCTCAGGAAGAGGCCATGCAGCACAGAAAACTCACAGCAACCCAGTGATTCCGGCTATGAAAGCCTTCAACCACACAATTTCCAAGAGAGCTTTGGGGGCCAGTCCAGTGTTTAGATAAAGCCACGCCGCTTCAGCATACCCGGTCAAAGGAAAATACTTTTACATGTACACACACACACACACACACTTTCCCCCCTCCCTTCCTCCATGACCTCTCCCACCCACCTCTTACAAAGCCTCCAAGCAAATTCCACAGCAAGAATGGGGGGGGGGGGTTCCTCACATTGAGGGGAGAAGCATATTTGTGGCCTCTTCCTATAGAGAGAAAGCTGGGTAGTCTTTTCAAAGGCAGAGCAGGAGACAACCCCCCTGCCTTTTTCCCCAGTTCATTAAGCTCTCTCTGGAGTCCCACTTTAGCTGGGAAAAGCCCTCGCGAGGAAGGCTACATTCAGGCCTCTCTTCATCAGCTCTGGAGGCAAGTCCCAAGACAGTTTGAAAAAGAGTGGGCTACATTCACACCCCTCCAGAGGATCGGAGGAAAAGGAGAGGGGCAAGCACAAAGAAGGCCCTGCAGTCCCTTTTGTGAGGGAATTCTTTCCCCGTCCTGGAGGGTTCATTTTCCCAACTGAAGGCATTTGGGAGAACACCCCCTTTCCCTCCCTTCTTTCCATAAGTCAAGGACGGATAAAAAGTCTTGTTATCTTCTTTCCTCCTCTCCCCTTCTCATGGCACTTTGACTGGTGGAGGAGTGAGTGCCCACTTTGGCCAAGTGGGAAAGAGAAGGCCACATTGGAAGGAGAAGAGGAGCAAGCCCGAAGCAGGCCCTGTGGTTGAGTTGAAAGAGTGCCATTGATCACTCCTGGTTTTCCAATGGATCTGGCTTCTCCCCTTCCCTCCCTCCTCTTGGTGGTAGTTGTCCACTTTGGACAAGGTGAGAAAGGAGAAGGCCACATTGGGTAGGATTGGAAGGAGAGGAGGGGCAAGCGGGAAGAGGGCCTTGCAGTTAGTTCCTTGAGTTGGATGAGTGCTATGCATTCCCCCCTCTCTCTCGTTTCCCTGCCTAAATGGGCCAAAGGGGAGAGATGGGTGGATGGAGAGTCTCATTGTCCTCCTCCTGATAACCTTTGTCCACCGTTTCCTTTGGTGAAGGAGTAAAGATGGAAGGGAGAAGGTCCCAAGGGAGTCATAGGAAAGGCAATCAGGAAGAAGGTCCTGCAGTTAAGTTTCTTGAGTTGGATGAGTGCCATGCATTGCCCCTCTCTCTAACTTCCCCTTGGTGCCTAAATGAGCCAAAGGGGAGGGATGGTTGGATGGAGAGCCCCATTGTCCTCCTCCTGCTGGCCTTTGCCCTGTGTTTCCTTTGGCCAAAACGGTAGAAGGGAGTAGGACTGGAGTGGGAGGAGGGGCCTTGCAGTTAATTCCTTGAGTTGGATGAGTGCCATGCATCCTCCCCCTCTCTAGTTTCCCCTTTTGTGCCTAAATGAGCCAAAGGGATGGATGGAGAGTCCCACTGTCCTCTTCCTCCTGGCCTTTTCCTTTGGCCCTCCTTCTCCTTGCTTCTGCTGCTCATTGCGTCTCTTCCAACTCTAGGATTCTATGAGGAAGAGGAAGGACCATCAGGAAGAAGGCCCTGCAGATAGTTCCTTAAGCTGGGTGAGTGCCAAGCATCGCCCCTCTCTCTGGTTTCCCCTTGGTGCCTAAATGAGCCAAAGGGGAGGGAGGGGTGGATGAATGGAGAGGCCCATAGTCCTCCTCCTGGGGGCTTTTGTCCCGGGTTTCCTTCGGCCGAGGAGGAGAGGCGGGCGCAGAGCCGGGTCCCGTGTGCCCCTCCTGCTGCTCATAGGAGCTTGCAGCAGTGGGCGCAGCCGCCCTGGGCGCCGTGGCGCTTCTGGAGGGCGGCGCGCGTGGCCGTCTCGAAGACCTCGCGCACGCCCTCCTTGGTCTTGGCCGAGCACTCGAGGTAGTCGTAGGCCTGGATGCGGAGGGCCATGGCGCGCCCGTCCTCGGCGCGGACGGGCTCCTGCTTCATGCGGGCCAGCTCGGCGCGCACGTGCTCGTCGTGGCGCAGGTCCTTCTTGTTGGCCACCAGGATGATGGGCACGTTGGGGCAGAAGTGCTTGACCTCGGGCACCCACTTCTCCGGGATGTTCTCCAGCGAGTCCGGGCTGTCCACCGAGAAGCACATGAGGATGACGTCGGTGTCCGGGTAGGAGAGCGGGCGGAGGCGGTCGTAGTCCTCCTGCCCGGCCGTGTCCCACAGCGCCAGCTGCACCTGCTTGCCGTCCACCTCGATGTCGGCCACGTAGTTCTCGAAGACCGTGGGCACGTACACCTCCGGGAACTCGTCCTTGCTGAAGACGATCAGGAGGCACGTCTTCCCGCACGCCCCGTCGCCCACCACCACCAGCTTCTTCCGGATCGCCGCCGCCATGGCCCCGGCGCGGCTGTGCAGCTCCCCTTCCTCCCTTCCTCCCCTCCTGTGTCTGCAACCCACTCGCCCTGCTAAACACTACCTCTTCCGTCCTCTCTCACGCGTCTGCTTGATTATTCCAACCCCGACGCCGGTATTTAAAGGGGCCGGCGACTTTCTTAATATAGCCAGCCAATAGGGAAGCTGGAGGTGAAGTCATCCTCTGGGAAGCGGAGCGCTATTGGTGGAACGTGCCGCAGCAGGGCTTTGGGCTTCGACAGGGCGGAGAGAGAGGGAGAGGCGTGGCTTTCTTCCCGGCTTCTGTGTTGTGTTTACCAAAGGGGCGCCGAGGTTTTGGAAGAGAGGGTGGGCTTGGAAAGCGGAGCTAAAAGGCAGCAACGGAATGCATAGGGCTAGACCTGGGGCTGTGGGTTGTCAAGAAGCAATCAACACAAGAATCTAACTCAGGCATGGGCAAACTTCGGCCCTCATTGGACTCAACTCCCACAATTCCTAACAGGCTCAGACCCTTTCCTTTCCCCCTCAGCCGCTTAGGAAGGGGCTTAAAGCTGTTAGGAAATGTGAGAGTTGAAGTCAAAGACACCTGTTTGCCCAGGCCTGATCTGTCTCATTCTCCAGTCCTGTTTTTACCTTGTGGAATGAATAGAATACTGTGTTGTTGAAGGCTTTCGTGGCCGGAATCACTGAGTTGCTGTGAGCTTTCCAGGCTGTATGGCTATGTTCCAGAAACATTCTCTCCTAACGTTTCTCCCACATCTATGGGAGGCATCCTCAGAGGTTGTGAGGTTCTGTTGGGAACTAGGCAAGTTGGGTTTATATATCTCGAGAAAGGACCCTTGTCTGTTTGAGGCAAGTGTGAATGTGGCCGTTGGTCACCTTGATGAGCATTGAATGGCCTTGCAGCTTCAAAGCCTGGTGACTTCCTGCCTGGGGGAATCCTTTGTTGGGAGGTGATCAGCTGGCCCTGATTGTTTCATGTCTGGAATTCCCATTTTCTGAGTGTTGTTCTTTATTTACTGTCCTGATTTTAGAGTTTTTCAATATTGGTAGCCAAATTTTGCTCATTTTCATGGTTTCCTCCATTCTGTTAAAATCATCCACATGCTTGTGGATTTTAGTGGCTTCTCTGTGTGGTCTGGCATTGTGGCTGGTAGAGTGGTCCAGCATTTCTGTTTTCTCAAATCATATGCAGTGTCCAGGTTGGTTCCTCAAGTGCCCTGCTATAGCCGACTTCTCTGGTTGAGTTAGTCTGCAGTGCCTTTCATGTTTGGGCAATGCTGTGTTTCTAAATGCCTATGCAGGGTTGCTGTGAGTTTTCCAGGCTGTATGGTCATGTTCCAGAAGCATTCTCTCCTGATATTTCACCCATATCTCTAGCAGGATCCTCTGAGGATGCCTACCATAGATGTGAGTGAAACGTCAGGAGGGAGTGATTATGGAACAGGGCCATACAGCCAGGAAAACTTTGAGCAACCCAGTGATTCTGGCCATGAAAGTCTTCAACAACAAATTCCTATGCACACTGCACATCTCTTTTTTGTAGTACAAAAACAACATTAGAGAACAATGCAATATTGAAAATGAAGAACAATGTTAACCAACATAAACTGACCCGGGCCCCTTCTACACTTCCATATAATCCAGATTATCACAGTAGATAATCCACAGTAACTGTTTTGAACTGAATTATCTGAGTCTACACTGCCATATAATCCAGTTCAGAGCAGATAATCTGGGTTTTATGTGGCAGTTGCAAAAGAGCCCAGTATTTTAATGAGAAGTGTGGGCCTCCTTTTGGCTGATGAGATAGTCAATTAGGATTGCTATTGTTCTGTGCCTTAGGATACCCCTAAATCTAATGTTTAGGGCAGGGGCCTGGGAAATGACCTTGGAGGGCCACATCTGGCCCACGGGCCTTAGTTTGGGGACCTCTGACCTACAGCATCTGGTCTCTGTTGGTAATCTCCCATCCAAGTACTGACCAAGGCTGACCCTGCTTAGCTTCCAAGATCACTCGGAGTTTGGTGGCTTTAGGGCAATGCTCAGTTCAGTTCCAAAGGAAGTGTGGCTGAGTTTGCTTCCAACTTTTTTTCCTCCGCCAATGCAGCTGCTCCACTCCATCAATTCCATGCTCTCTCTTCTTTCCCCCATCCAATTTGCCTAACGAACTGCCAAAAAAGGAATTTCAAAGAGGATCCACCAAGGTCTGCCTTTTGCCAGTGTGCATATTTCCATTTGGAAAGGACAATAATGACATGCATTAGAGTACTTGCTACCAAGCCCATCCCTTATCCTGATTCGAACACATAGCTACCAAACTTGACCCTGGAGTCGTCCTATGGGAGGGAAATGAAATTGCCCTGGGATAAAATACCATGAGTGAATGAATCAATACCCAGCAGTGGGAGGCCATCAAGCCTCCCAATATGAGGTTAACCTCATACTATAGGAGCTCACCATATCTGCATCCTCAGAATCACCCAGCTTATCTGTAATATTCTATTTATTGTTGTTGGGAATATTTTGTTTGGCAAGTACCAGATCTTGATGGCAGGATGCAAACAGATTTCCAGAGGAGCTGAACAAAGACATTTGCCTTCACTGGGAATATTCCTTCCCAAACAGGATTAAGCAAAACAAACAAACACGTAGTTTTACCATTTGGAACACAGAAAGGCACTGAAGCCTTTCTTAATTCCTCAGCCTTCTTAATTCTTCTGCATGTATAAGCAGGACAACACATACACACCCAAGTTTCCTTCCTGAGAGTCAACAGACACATAAGCATTGTATCACAGAGATCATAACAACAACATTGGAAGGCTGTACACTTTGCAGGCTTGAAATATTTCTCAGAAGTAACATCCCATGGATTAGACTCATTTTGAACTGTTAGTAGGATGACTACTTTAAATATAGAGGAGTTCCCTTTATGACTTTTAAATAATGCAGTAAAAGCTCTTGCCAAATGAATGTATTACCCAAGCACTCAGACCAGTATTGTCATCTTCTTTGAAAAGCAAAAGTCCTGCACTGGTATTCCCTTTCCACTGTTCTGCTGCTCTTTGTGTATGTGTCTTCAAGTCATCCATTGACATATGATGACCCCATGGATTTCATAGGATTTTCTGAGCCAAGGAATGCTAAGAGGTGGTTTTTCCAGTTTCTGCCTCTGCAATATAGTCCTCCGCATGTAGTATTCATTGGCGGTTTCTATGTTCTAACCAGGGCTGACCCTGCTAAGCTTTCAGGATCAGACAGGACTTGGTACTTGTGGGGTATATAATCCTACTGCTATTTACCCAGAAGCAAATCTCATTTAGTGAGTGGGACACACTAATACAGGCATGGGCAAACCTTCTAACTTGGGGGTTGCATGGCCGGAAGGAGTGGGGTGGGTGGGCCAGGAAAGAGGGCGGGAGGGAGGGGGTTTTCCCCAAGCCCCCTCCCTGCCCTTTGCTCCCCTTCCTCTTCTCTTTCAAAGGTAGAGAGTGAAGAAATGTTTGGATCCCCAAAGGGTTGGCCTTGGTCAGGGTGAGATGGTGGATGGGAGAGATGAAGTGTATCCATGAGACCCCGTATTATCTACCCCTGATATAGAAACCTAGAATCCTAGAGTTGGAAGAGAAACCAAGGGGCCTGTAAACAAAGTCTTGTTTTTCTTATCAATAGTATTGCCATTAAGTAGAGTATAAATTAAATTGTATATGTGGAAAACTCACACATGTTGATCACAGACTGATTTGAAAAAAAGTAGCAAAAGTATTACTATTTTTTTTTAGATATAGGTGTCATATCGGTTTCACCAGAACCTTTACCTATCCACTGTTATTTCCCATTGCTTGCTATAATCTTTTGTGTTCCTTGGCCCTGCGAAATTTTTTTGTCCAAGCCACTTTTCTCATAGTTCCTGTGTGTTATGTATGTTAAAAGTTTCATCTTCCTTTTCTAGGCAGAAGGTTCTTTTGGATCAGCTTCCAATATCTTACAGTAAAACAATGTAAAACAGCACAAATGGATAATACATAGGTACCACAGCCAACAAAGTACTGTAGATGTGTTCCTGAGCACACTAGATCACACACATTCTCAGCTCAACCTTTATTAATTTGTTTACCCCACCCCAAAAAAAAGAAATGCTGCTGTAGCCCAATGTTTCACCAGTCTCCACTTATTATCCTCCCAATGTCAATATTTTTCAAAACAAAACACCTTTCCATCTATACACAAAATGTGAAAAGGGAAGAGAAGGTCAAATGTGAAAAGGCTTTGTACACTGCCATTTAATCCAGATCAAAGCAAATAATCTGGATTTTATATGGCAGTGTTGAAGGGGCCTGAGTTAACTCAATAAGTATGTAAATAATTCAATAAAGCAAGAGTGAAGTATTCAGTCATCCAGATATTGGGGGATTGCAGTTCCTGTTGGTTCTAGCCAGCATGGCTAATAGTTAGAGATGCTGGAAATTGCAATTCAATATCATCTGAAGGATCACATGGATCCCACGCAAGCAACAAACAAACAGCAACACATGAACACATAAATGCTGACATCAGAACAGCATAGATAGATGATTCACAGACAGAGAAATGCATACATGCCATCATAGCTGGAAAACGGGTTGTGGCAGAGAAAAGTAACTTTCTCAAGTTCTGCTTTAGCAATATATTGGTAAGCTAATATTAAGCAGCCAAAGCCTTTCTCTTACCATTTCATCTCTGGGTGGATCTACTCTGTAGTTTGACGCCACTAAAACTGCCATGACTCAGTGCTATGGAATCCTGGGAGCTGTAGTTTAGTGAGGCACCAGGATTCTTTGATGGAGAGGGCTAAAGACCTCATAAAACTGCAACTCTGATGATTCCATAGCATTGAGACATGGCAGTTAAAGTGGTGTCAAACTGCATTAATTTGACAGTGTAGATCCACTCTATGGCAGGAAAAGGTTTCTGACTCTATTTATCAGACTACAGTTAATGGCAAATCTAATCTAAGCATAGCCTAAACCAGACAATTCTTAGAACATGTCCCATTGCCCAGAGATTATCAGAATGACAAGCACTGGCATGTCTCTTCGTAAGAAACACCCACATTTGGCCTGCTCTGTGTGAACTCTTCTTACCTGTTTCAATATACAGTATTACCTAATCTAGACGTTTAAAAAAACTTGCTAAAGCATTATTTTTTTCTTGGGATTTAGTGCCATCTTGTGGCCATAACTAGTGGTCCAATATAATGAATTATGTCTTACTGGTCTTTTTAAGAATACACATAGAAAAGAAGGATGAAAAGTTGTTGCCAGTAGATAAACAAGGATGAGAAACAAGAATACAAAAATAATAGCCCAGTTTAAAACTCTTATTCTTTCATTTGATTAACTGTAATTTTGTAGTTTACATATGTAATTAAATCCTGGAATTCATTAAGTACAGAATGACATTATTTCTGTAGCACAAGAAAAATAAATAATTGTGGCTATAGACCAGCAGAAAGTACACACGTACCTAAAATTGCTATTTTCACTTGGAACTGTGAATAGAACTATGTAGTTGTTGATGACCATGGTAACACATAGGAGCAAAGCAAAAGATCTTGGTTCTTTCTCCATGCATCCACTGGCATACAGAGTGAATGAGACGTTTATTGGGTGAACCCATGGTTGGAATCTGGGACCTCTGGTGGCGCAGTTTGTTAAAGCGTTGAGCTGCTGAACTTGCGGACCAAAAGGTTGCCAGGTTCAAATCCGGGGAGAGGAATGAGCGCCTGCTGTTAGCCCCAGCTTTTGCCAACTTAGCAGTTCAAAAAACATGCAAATGTGAGTAGATCAATAGGTACCGCTTCTGCGGGAAGGTAACGGCGCTCCATACAGTCATGCCGGCCACATGACCTTGAAGGTGTCTACGGACAACGCCGGCTCTTTGGCTTAGAAATGGAGATGAGCACCAACCCCCAGAGTCAGACATGACTAGACTTAACGTCAGGGGAAACCTTTACCTTTACCTATGGTTGGAATCTAGTGCAAAGCATAGGAAAGTCCCCCAGAATGATGAAGGATTGAGGGAATTCTACTAGAAGAAAGAATTACTCTTGCTATAGAATTTAAAATCCATGATGAACTTGGCCATCTATCTTCTTTGCTGAGGAAATTACTTTGAAGACACACAAGCATTGTCTGGAAACAAGGCCATTGTTGAAAGCATGGCTCTTCTCTTCCTATCACAATTACTTGTCTGTTCTGACCTTGCAACTCTTCTAAAGATCTCTGTTTCAGTCCTTACCATTTATTGTTTTGCTAAAGTTAACATAAGTCAGTCATTGAGGAAAACTATTTCTGTCATTCAAAATTATGTGATATCTGTGACTTTACATAACCATAGTCTGGCTGGGAAAATATCTCTTGTAAATACGGAGGCCATACTGTAAAATATCAGCAATACTTTCTTATCCCTACTTCATGAGATCTCCTTCCATTGGCCCCAACCTTTCTGCTATTGATGCAGATAAACAGGCACAGAAGACATAGTGTTCTGTGGGAGTATAGTAACTGCTTTGGGAGACGGTGATCAGACATTCGGACAGAGTGGCCAGTCCAGTAGAGTTGATGGCGTAGGAGCATCGCTTCAATGCTGGTCGTCTTTGCTTCTTCCAGCACACTAACATTTGTCTGCCTGTCTTCCCAAGAGATTTGCAGGATTTTTCAGAGGCAATGCTGATGGAAACGCTCCAGGAGTTGAGTGTGACGTCTGTAGACAGTCTATGTTTCACAGGCGTAGAGCAGGGTTGGGAGGAAAATAGCTTTATAAACAAGCACCTTGGTATCCTTATGGATGCCCTGATCCTCAAACACTCTCTGCTTCATTCAGAGAAATGTTGCACTTGTAGAACTCAGGTGGTGTTGTATTTCAGTGTCAATGCTGACTTTGATGCATCTATGCTATACAATTAAAGCAGTTTAACGCCACTTTAACTCTCATGACTCAATGCTATGGAATCCTGGGAGCTGTAGTTTTACAAGGCATTTAGCCTTCTCTGGCAAAAAGTGCTTGCATCTTACCAACTCCCAGAATTCCATAGCATTTAGCAATATCGGTTAAAGTGATGTCAAACTATGACAATTCTACAATATAGATGCTCCTTAAGATCATGGGGTAGATAATGCAGTGGCAGATGCCTGGCTGTCCCCATAAATTCTCCAGTCTTTCCCTTCTGTCAAATGACAGAGCCATATATGCCATACAACAACATGGTGTGGGTCCTCCAAGCTCACCTGATTTAGGTGCAGGAGAGGTTGCTATCCCATTGTGGCTGCTGTTGAAATAGGAGACAACTACGAGTCCTGTCATTTTCTGTATACCACACGATGGATCGGGTTTGTTTTGTAGTTCTCACTTTTTCAGCAGTTCCTTAAGTGCCTGATTCTCAGTATGGAATATATGGATTTAAAGGACCAGTGATGATACCTTCTAGCAGTATGCTTCCATATATCACCATCTGAAGCCAACCGTGGAGCTATAATGCTGTCACACTGGAGAATCTATGTAACCATTCCTTGCTGTGTCCATAAAGGGAGTCACCACAAATCTTGATCTTGCTTCATTCAGACAATATAAAGGCTCTGTTAAAGAATTACTAGAGTGTTTATTAATTCAGATGAGAAAGGCACATAATTTCAGAAACAAAGAAGGGCATGGCTGCAGTCGCCAAAGTTGTTCTTGCAATAGTTCTTACCATGTGCAAGGGCAGGAGTGTGTCTGAAGCAGAGGAGCAAGAGACTGAACATGTATGTATTGTATAACCCAGGTTACATAATGTAGTTATAGAGCTGCGGTGGTGCAATGGGTTAAACCCTTGTGCCGGCTGAACAGCTGTCCTGAAGGTTGGGTTGCTGACTTGAAGTTTTTTTCCTTTTCAAATCCGTGAGATGGGGTGAACTCCCATCTGTCAGCTCTAGCTTGCAGGGACATGAGAAAAGCCTCCCAGCAGGATGATAATACATCCGGGCATCCCCTGGGCAACGTCTCTGTAGATGGCCAATTCTCTCATATCAGAAGCAACTCGCAATATGTTCTCAAGTCACTTGATAAAAAAATAATTTAAAATAATAAAATAATAATAAAAATGATGTCATGATCAAGATTGCCCGATCAGGACTCTCCAAAACTTGAAATTAAGTGCAACCTTTTCCAATGTCACAGGAGGTGAGCTCTGACAATGTCATTAAGCATGTTACATTGCTCATCAACTACATGTGAATAGAATGTGCTTCTCAAACAAACCAAAAAATCCAAATCTAACAAATGAGAAAAATAGATATATATATACATATATGCCTATGAAGACAGCCCTCTTACCCTGGGATTCCTCTCCCGTGTCCTGGGAACTGGAGAAGAGGGTCCAAGCATTGGAATCCTTATGACATCCTTTCGAATATTTAAACATGGCCATCATATGAGAACAGGAAAAAAAGGGGGAGGCATGACCTAATGTTTGTGGTCTCTCCCTAGTGACAGAGATCAAAAGATATGCACACACTTTTGTCACTAGCCCCAGAGACCACTCATCTGCTGGGAGAGATGGGAGTTTTTATGGGTATGATGGGAGTCATAAAGTAACCAATAGAGAGAATTTATTTTAGAGAAGGCTACACTGTATTACTTGAAGTGTTGTTCTTGTTTTGTGCGTTCAAACCATTTCTGACTTGTCCTAAGGTGAACCTATCACAGGTATGTTTAAAGCTGACAGTGTGTGAATCATCCATGGTCACTCAGGGAGTCTCCATGTGGTCTCCAAAGTCTAACATTGAAATCACTACATCACACTGGCTCTAGTTAAAGAGTTCTCATTGGAATTCTTTGAAAGAGAATGCATACCGACCATACTTGTTCAACATTTCATACATATGAAGGTGACTTTGAAAATCTGAGTTCCCCAAATTCCTATCAAAGCACCCACCTTCTCTTGGATGTTCTGTTCTGAGTGCTCACAGTTGTTTCTAGTCTCAGTGTTAATGTTCTTGTGAGAGCATACACTGTAACAATGATTAAAGCAGTAATAGAGCTTTTAGCATCAAGATTTGACATTTCAAAGCAACACTTTTCTACTAATCAGTGCAAGTTCCTACATGTAAGTTTTATGTGCATATCGCTCCATTTTTACAAAAGGAAAACAATCTCTAAAGAAGAACATTGGATCCATTTGTCCTGAGATGTGACGGCTGGCTTTTAATTTTGTTAGATTGAGCACCATAGTTCTTTACTCAAGAGAAAGAAGAGAAATGGTACTCGCCTCTATAAGCTCCTTACAGAGTAAAGAGCTCTAAATGCTATAAGCTCTTTTAAAAGCATCTTTTAAGAGGCAGTGTAGCATGGTAAATTACAACATATATTATATAAGAAGTAGAATAAGGAACTCTTTTTTGCAGTTTTAGAGGGCATGACATTTCCAGCATTGTATACTGATCTGAGATTGGAATGTGATTCCGGAGATCTGTGTTTGAATCACAGTAATATAGTTCCATTGGGTGCCATTGGACATGTCACATTCTCTTAGCCTCAGGCCCCTTCCACACAGCTGTATAAAATCCACATTAAACTGGATTATATGACAGTGTAGACTCAGGGCCCTTTCATACAGCCATATAACCCAGAATATCAAGACAGATAATCCACACAATATCTGCTTTGAACTGGTTAATCTTAGTCCACACTGCTATATAAATCAGATCAATGCAGATTTTATACAGCTCTGTAGAAGGGGCCTAGGATAACCCAGTTCAAAGCAGATATTGTGGATTATCTGCCTTGAAATTCTGGGTTATATGGTTGTGTGGAAGGGCCCTCAGTAGAAAGAAAGGCAATCTCCTTCTGAACAACTCTTTCTAAGAAAACTCTGTGATTGGTTCCATAAGTGATTTAAGGCACACAATGACAACAACAAGGCTGAGAAAGTTTATGTTTCAAAATATAGATAAAAAGAACTGCTTGGGTATGCCCTATAATTTGAATTTTAAAAAAACTTTGCTGTCAGTCTCTTGAAAGTCTTCTGAGTTTCAAAAGAGTTTTGCTGTCTTGGCCCAAAGTCTGGGAAAGAAGCATGAATTTTTAAGTATATGAAACTCTGCCTAAATAGGAAATGACCAATCCATGTGGGCTACTTACTGTGAGGCTAGGCTGAGCTAACAATACACTGGACCGGCCTAGGGGCAGCTTCACTACCTATCTCCATATCAGCCAATGCGTCACAAAAAGTCAGGTCAGTGTGGTGTTGCAGCTGTCACAAGCCATGACACGGGGTTGGTGGAGACCTTTTTAGGATCCCTGCCCAGTGGCGCCAAATTGTTCGGCATGGCTGGACAATGGGGATTCCCTGCCACTTTCAAGGCAACTCAAGGACCACCTCCAAGGCAATTCAAGGAGCCTCAAGTGGGCTCTCAAGTGGGCTCAATCTGGCATTGGGGACATCAGATCAAGCTTGGTTCCCAGGTCAATGTAGAAGGGCCTTGAGAGAGGGAGAGGGAGAACATCAATTAGATGTAGTGCTCCAGGACCCATTCTTGTGCTTTCCAGTATACCAGTTCTGCTATGTGAAACTGAAAGCCCTTTAGGAAACATATAAACAAAATGAAAATCTTTCTAAAACACCCACTGTTGACTTCCATAAAACATTTTATGTACCACTTTTCCACAATCTTTTCCTTTTTAAGAACAGCTTTTCAAGGGTGTCAAAAATGTGTCATACAGCTCAGTCCTATTCATATGTACTCATGGAGATCCATTTTTATTCCCAGAGAAAGCCTAGATCGTGTTATAGCCTTATAGTATTATTTTGATGAGAGCATCAGGCATTTATTAACAAAATTGGCATATGAAGTGGGAAGTCTGTCTGGTTGTGATACAAGCAGCCATTCCTTTCTGGATTTTTTTTTAATGAACATGGCATGTTAAAGATTCTGCTATATACAAATTTCCAAAGTGTTCAAGTTATGATGGTAACTTTCCATCTTCCTCAACAGAAAAATATAAAGGTGTTGCCTTTAGAAAATCGCCAAATTTTTTATTTGTTGATTTATATATTGGTGTCTACATATGTGAAACTAGAATATAGACATTTTAGTTTTCAGATTAAAGCTCCCAGAATCCTCAAGCCACCAGACTGCTCATATTGTATGTACTGTATTTATTTGCCACCTTTAACCAGAGTGCGGCACAAAGCAGTTTACAAAACAACAAGTTAAAAACATGTAAGATGTAGTTTTTCCTATAGACTGGCAGAGGGGGTAATTTGTCCCTCCAGAGGTTTTGGACTTCAGATCCCATAAATCCTTTCCAAATAGGCATGAGGTTAGAGGTGAGAGATGAAGCCTAGAAAGTTAAAGGTTTGTCATTCCTGCTATAGACACATTATTTAGATTAGATGGAGAGAGTCTTCAGAAGGTTTCATGTACAAAGTTCTTTGCTGTTTTGTATAGGAAACAATTTTCTGCACAGAGAATCATTTTTCCATTCAGCAGTCTTATTTTCTGCACAGAAAATGCTGTTTTCTCCCCAAAGATAGTGTTGCTTTCATGCAAAACAAACACTTGTGAATTTCATGTAATAAAACCCCTTAATTATGAGTAGTCTTGTAAAAATCAAATTTTAAAGACTTTATTGCAGCAGGAAAAAATGATAAAGGCATCTATTGCTTCCCTTGAGAAGAAATTTAATGAAATCTTACACCCCTTAACATGTGAAGATAATGGATGGTTCTGGTTCTCTACAAGCAATTGAATGAAGATTACATTAGTCCATGTTCTTTTCCGTCGGGACAACATCCAGGAGCAGTTGCAGGTGCAAAGTCAATCTTTGTAAGCAGGCAGGATGGTACTTGTAGCGAACCAAGGGGAAATAAAAGATGGCACCACTGAGAATGAATAGGATGACATAGAGGAATTCCATCTGGGGTTGGTCAATGATGGGCGCCAGCACCAGGTATGCAGATGACAACAGAAAGATGACAGGTATGATGATTGGTACCTGTTGGAAGAATATACATGATTATGTTGGGTTTAAAGTATGAAATTTGATTAATCTCTTTGGTAGCAAAGCCTATGGCCCACTAAGGCCCCTTCTACAATGATATATAATCTAGATGATCAAAGTAGATAATCCAGATTATCTGCTTTGAACTGGATTATATGAGTCTACATTGCCAGATAATCCAGCTCAAAGCAGATAATCTGGATTTTATATGGCAGTGTAGAAGGGACCCAAGATGAAGCCGAAACAGAAAGACAATCCACTTCCTCCTCCAAGACCGAGTCTAGTCCATAAAAGAACCAAACTTAAGTAAAAGGTAATAAAAAAAAGTTTACTCACAACTTGTGCATAATAACACACAGGTTCAGCTTCTTTAGGTGAAAGGAAAAAAAGTTTTACATAGTATTAGGATGGATAAAGTGTCTCATTGAAGGACACTTGTTTACCACATGCTTGATGGTGAAGGTTGAGAGAGAAAAGGGTGAGTGGGCAAACACATGGGAAAAATAATTTTAACCGGTTTTCTATACAATGAGGAAAACTGTGCATTTTAAAAATACTCACCTTATAAGATCTGGGCATTTCTGGTTTCTTAATCTTTAAATACAGGAGACCAGTAACCGTTATCCCATAGAAAAACCAAGCTGTAAAACTGTTTGGAAATAGAATTAATACAAGCTAGTCTAGGACTCAACATGCAATTCCTGATGTTATGGGGGGTAATATTAAAGGATCATACAATATTTGACACACTTTGTTTCCCCCATAATTTAATGTATGCAGTCCTACAGCTATAAGTAAATACTATTTTTTTCAATTACTTGTAACCAGGTGTGTCTAAACTTGCTGATGAAAATAACCTAGGATTTATATTACGTTGTACAGAATTGTGTTACAGAACAGATAAATTGCCCATGAGATAGTTAGACATTAGCCTACTAGTGGTCCTACTTGTCTGAGCGTCCTATTTTTTCTTTTCTTTAATCTTTGGACAGTGCCACTAAATATGCACATATTGATGTGTCAGGGATCTGTTCTCTTGTTCTCTGCAAAGCATTATGTACACTATCTATATATATAAAAGGGTAATGAAATAGGGACCATGAGCTAAACAACAAAACCACACATCCCAGAACCACGAAACTTGCCAATGGAACCCAGCGGCCTTGCCACTAAGTTCCTACCATGAAACCTAACATCTGGAACCAAATCCGGCCCCAAAGCAGCCCAAAAACCGCAAAAATCGCATGCACCGGACATGAACTGGCACACGCTCACCACACATACACACACCCAATGGTCGCTCATGCACTCGCCTTCAGAGAGGCGCAAGGGGACTACAGGGCCCACAAACCAGCAGCCGCAACAGGGGCGTGGCCTTGCCCAGGCGCCCTGCATCGACAGCTGACGGGACCGTGAGCAGGGCCTCATCTGATGATCTTAAGCTTCGAGATTGGTCGTAGTGGGAGACATGTTCGGACAGATAAGCTGGGCCAGAACTGTTTAGAGCTTTATAGGCTAAAGCCAGCACCTTGAATTGTGCTCAGTAGCTAATCGGCAGCCAGTGGAGCTGGCGTAACAGAGGAGTAGTACGCTCCCTGAATGCCACTCCAGTTATTATCCTGGCAGCCTCCCATTGGACTAATTGAAGCTTCTGAACAGTCTTCAAAGGCAGCCCCACATAGAGTGCGTTGCAGTAGTCTAAACGGGATGTAACGAGAGCGTGGACCACCGTGGCCAAATCCAGCTTCCCAAGGTACGGTCGCAGCTGGCGCACGAGTTTTAACTGTGCAAAGGCTCCCCTAGCCACCACTGAGACATGGGGTTCCAGGCTCAACGATGAGTCTAGGATCACCCCCAGACTGCGAACCTGTGTCTTCAGGGGGAGTGTGACCCCATCCAGCACAGGCTGTAACCCAGTACCCTGATCGGCCTTCCAACTGACCAGGAGGACCTCCGTCTTGTCTGGATTCAATTTCAATTTGTTGGCCCTCATCCAGTCTGACACAGCGGCCAAGCACCGGTTCAGGACCTGAACAGCCTCCTTAGTGACAGGTGGGAAGGAGTGACAGAGCTGGACATCATCTGCGTACAAATGACACCGGACCCCAAAACACCTGATGATCTCTCCCAGCGGCTTCATGTAGATGTTAAACAACATGGGAGACAATACAGAGCCCTGCGGGACCCCACAAGTCAACGGTTGTGGGGCCGAGCAGGCATCCCCCAGTGACACCATCTGGGAACGACCCTCCAGGAATGAGTGGAGCCACTGCAAAACAGTACCTCCAAGTCCCATTTCCGCGAGGCGTCCCAGAAGGATACTGTGATTGATGGTATTGAAGGCCGCTGAGAGGTCCAGCAGAACCAGCAGGGACACACTCCCCCTGTCCAGCTCCCGGTGAAGATCATCGACTAAGGCGACCAAGGCTGTCTTGGTACCATGCCCCGGCCTGAAGCCAGACTGTGCCGGATCCAGAAAATCAGTGTCAACCAAGAATCCCTGAAGCTGCGAGGCAACCACATGTTCCAAGACCTTGCCCAAATAGGGGAAATTGGAAATAGGCCAAAAGTTTCCAAATTGAGTGGGATCCAGTGATGGCTTTTTCAACAGCGGCTTGATCACAGCCATTTTTAGGCTCGCTGGAAACTTGCCCTCCCAAAGAGAGGCATTCACCACCACCTACACCCACTCGGCCAAACCCCCTCTGGCTTCTCTCACCAGCCAGGATGGGCAGGGGTCCAGGATGCATGTGGTCGGTCTCGCCTCTCCAAGGATCTTGTCCACATCCTCGAGCTCAACCAATTGAAATGAATCCAACAAAACTGGACAAGCAAGTGCACTCAATACATCCTCAGAAACTGCCGTTAACATGGTGTCAAAGTCGGAACGGATCAGAGTGACTTTGTCCGCAAAGAACCGAGCAAATGCTTCACAGTGGGCTGCCGAGTTATCAGGGCTCCCACCTTGATTGGTGAGAGTTAACAACCCTCTGATGACACGGAACAGCATCGCCGGACAGATCTGTGCGGACGCAATGTTGGCCGCAAGGTGGACTCTCCTTGCGGCTTTGATTGCCGCGGCATATGCCCTAAGATAGGAGCCTAGCCGTGTTCGGTCTGACTCGTTATACTCTGATCGCCACACGCACTCTAGTTCTGTCAGGACCCAGGCTGCAGAGCACCAATAACCATACACAGAGGCCGGAATCTATCTAATATCTTTATTAAAGAAATATATAAAGTCAATAAAAACAAGTGTAGAATATAGTTCAGAAGTAGACCTTTCAGGAAAGGTCAAATATAGTCCAGGAAAACAATGTCCAATATATGATATTAAAGTCCACTTCACCGAAACACACACTATTTGGCAAGCAATAGTGTGGGGAACTGTCCATAGTCTTTGAGGCTTAAGGTAAATCCGAAGGAAAGGAAAACAAGGCTGGAATCCGAGAAGCAGGGTCCGTGGTTTAAAACGCAAGGCAAAGCAAGACTTGAGACTTGGCAAGGTCCAACTTGAAACAAGGCAAACGTGGAACAAGAACTGAGTCCATAGAAATCCGTGGAACAAGGCAGGGCTGGGAACTTGATTCAGGAGCTGGGAACTGGAGTACGAAGTCTACACACGATCTCACTCCACGAGCTGACGAATTGACTCCGCAAGGGTTCCTTCGAGAGCAAACACCTAAATAGGATCTTGTTTTCCCGCCAAAGAACACTTTCTCTGGGGAACAAGAAACGAAAGCCATTCTGTGTCCAGATGCTTGACTCCTTAAAGTTTCCCAAGGGAAACAGACTTAATCAGCTAATTGTCTGGCAGCTATCCTGGCGCTCCGGTGAGTCGCCTCGCGAGCGCCTCTTTGTTGATTATAATAATCCCGGCGAGAAAATGGGGGAGATTTCTGCTCAAGGCTTGTTTGGCTGTCTTCTGGAGGGCAAATATCCTGCAGGTGCAAGGGCTCCAATTCTGGCTGAAACGGTGGGAAATCCAAGTTTTCCTCTTCATCTGTCACAATAATACTAGGAACAGGACTACATGGCCCATGAGACATCACACTATCCCCGCCCTCAAGGCCCCCCTCAAACATGGCCTCTCTCCTCGAGTCGCGGGGTCGCAGCTTGGTGGGGTAGGCCTGATGGAAGCGGCGGACTAGGTCGGGGGCATGGACTGTGAAAGCGTCTTCCCAAGAGCGTTCTTCGGGCCCAAAACCCACCCAGTCAATGAGATATTGAAGGCGGCGGCGGTGGAAGCGAGACTCCAAAATGTCCTGAACCTCGAATTCCTCCTCCCCATCCACCAAAACAGGAGTGGGGGCCGGCCGGTCTGCATCAGGGCGCACACCATCCGCCGGAAGGAGCAGGGAGCGATGAAACACTGGATGAATGTGCATAGAGCGCGGAAGTTGGAGTTTGAAAGTCACGGGGTTAAGTTGCGCCACCACTGGATAGGGACCAATGAAACGGGCATCTAGCTTCCAGCAGGGACGGTGGGAGGGCAAAAAGCGAGTGGACAGAAGAACCCGATCTCCTACCTTGATTTCGGGGCCCGGCTGGCGATGATGGTCAGCGTGGCGTTTATAGTCCTCCTTGGCTTGGTCCAGTTGCTGGAGCAATAGTTGTTGCACCGCTGTGAGTTCCTGCAGCCAGTCCTCCGCTGCAGGGACTTCCGAAGTTTCAATGACAGGAGGAAAGAAACGTGGGTGGAAGCCGTAGTTTGCAAAGAACGGGGTTTCTTTGGTTGAAGCCTGGACACCGTTGTTGTAGGCAAACTCTGACAGAGGTAACAGGGAAGCCCAGTTGTCCTGCTGGTAGTTTACATAACAGCGAAGGTATTGTTCCAAAGTGGCATTGGTGCGCTCAGTTTGCCCATCCGTTTGGGGATGGTGAGCTGAAGATAAATGAGAGTCTATGCCCAATAGTTTTTGTAGTGCCTTCCAGAAACGAGAGGTGAATTGAGATCCACGGTCTGTGACTAAACTCTTGGGCAATCCATGTAGTCTGAAAACATGCTGAAGAAATAAATCTGCAGTCTCTTTGGCCGTGGGGAGGCCATCGCAGGGAATGAAATGGGCCAACTTGGTAAAAAGGTCCTCCACCACTAGGATCGTGGTGAATCCAAGGGAGGGTGGTAGATCAGTGATAAAATCCGCGGAAATTATCTCCCATGGACGAGATGGAGTAGGAAGGGGATGCAATAGTCCTGAGGGTTTCTCTCTTCTTGTCTTGGAACGCTGACATACTGGGCAGGTATTGACATATTTCTCTACATCCTTGCGGATTTTGGGCCACCAAAAGTCTCGTAGGATCAAATGCATGGTTTTAAATAGTCCAAAATGCCCTGCTGGCTTGCAGTCATGGCACAGGCGAAGTGCCTTTTCCCTGCCTGGTCCTGGGGGAATGTAGACATGATTTCTGTAGCATAATAACCCGTCCTTAAGTGAGAAAGGGAAACGTAGTCCTTGGCGAATTTGATCTTGAGCCCAGGCGTCTGCTTGTTGACTGGCTCTAATTTCTTGAGCACAAAGGGGTCCTGGAGTAGAGGGAGTTGGTTCAACTGCAGTGGATTTGGTGTTTCCCACTGTGAGCGTGGCAAAGTTTTCAGGCTGTAGCAATTGAGATTCGAAGGTTTCTCTGCGCCCTGCAGCATACTCTGGTTTCCGTGAAAGAGCATCTGCTTGCTTGGTCTGAGCAGGGGTTACATAATGGATCTGGAAGTCAAAACGCTCAAAAAACAAAGCCCAGCGCTGCTGCCTTTGATTTAACTTGCGGGCAGTTCTTAGATGTTCTAAATTACGATGGTCAGTATGAACCTCAATGGGAAATTTGGCCCCTTCTAACCAATGTCTCCAATTTTCAAAGGCTGCCTTTATGGCCAAAAGTTCCTTTTCCCAAATAGTGTAATTTCTCTCTGGGGCTGTTAGTTGACAGGAGTAAAAGGCACAAGGGTGAAGATGTTCTCCCACTGGTTGCATGAGTACAGCCCCGATTGCCACATCGGAGGCGTCAGCCTGCACAACAAAAGGGGTTTTAGGATCAGGGTGCTGTAGAATTGGCTGGGATGTGAATAACTTCTTTAGTTGCTGGAACCCTTCCTCTGCTTGCTCCGTCCAGCGGAAGGGCTGTTTTCCACGGATGCAGCTGGTGATTGGGTCAGACCAGCGGGCAAAGTCTGGAATGAACTTGCGGTAGTAGTTCGCGAACCCCAAGAAACGCTGCACCTCTTTCTTGTTGGGTGGCGCCCGCCATTCCAATACTGCTGAAACCTTTGCCGGGTCCATGGAGAGCCCTAGTGGCGAGACACGGTATCCCAGGAAATCTACCTCTTGTAGATCAAAAGCGCATTTTTCCAACTTGGCATATAGTCCATGATCCCGCAATCGTTGTAACACCATTCTGACGTGGTTCTCATGTTCTGATTGTGATCTAGAAAACACCAAAAAATCGTCCAAGTAGATGATCAAGAACCGATCTAGATAATCCAGAAAGATATCATTGACAAAATGCTGGAACGTTACGGGAGCTCCACATAAACCGTAATTCATGACCAGGGACTCGAATAATCCGAATTTAGTCTGGAAGGCGGTTTTCCACTCGTCCCCCTCCCTGATGCGAACTAGATTGTAAGCCCCCCGAAGATCCAGCTTGGTGTAGACCTTGGCCCCTCGAAGCCGGTCTAATAGGTCCGAGATCAAAGGCAGGGGATAGCGGTTCCGCTTAGTGATATTGTTCATTACACTATAGTCCACAACCAAGCGTAGGTCCCCTGACTTCTTTTTCACAAACATCACTGGGGAAGCGGCTGGGGATTGAGAGGGTCTGATGAACCCCTTGCGGAGGTTTGACTCTATGAACTCCCTGAGAGCTTCTTGCTCTGGTTCAGTCAGGGAGTAGAGGTGTCCTCGCGGAATCGGGGCCCCCTCCACCAAGTCAATGGCACAATCATAGGGCCTATGCGGGGGTAGTTTCTCGGCTTCCTTTTCATTGAAAACATCCCAAAAGTCCGAGTATTTCTTGGGCAAGGTGATGATAGGTTCAGCGTCTGTGGCATGGCAGACCTTGGCTACAAGACAATGGTTTTGGCAATATTTAGAAGCAAACTGCAGTTCTCTGTTGGTCCAGGAGATGTTTGGGTCGTGGAGTGTCAGCCATGGAATTCCCAAAATCACAGGGAAGTGAGGAACCTCGGTCACAAAGAAGGAAATCTCTTCCATGTGTTCCCTTATCCACATTCTGGTGGGTTCAGACCATTGGCTTACTGGACCTGTCTTTAGGGGGCGGCCATCTATGGCTTGTACAACCCGGGCGTTCTTGAAATCGTGATATTGTAATCCCAGAGAGTTGGCATACTCTCTATCGATGAAATTGTTTGTTGCTCCTGAATCTATCATGGCATGGATCATGACGGGTCCTTTTTTCGCTGACCACAAGGTGACCACTAGGAGAAATAGGACCCCGGTTGGCAGCTCTTGAGTGGGGTTTCTGACCGGGTTGGCGAGCCTCTCTACGCCCGGTCGCTGGCTTCCCCCGCCGGCTTTGCGCCTGCCGCCTCGGCCGTCTCCGTCTCCACGGAGGACGCCGCCGCCAAACGGGTGGCGGGCTTTCTTTTGGCTGGACACTCTCTGGCAAAGTGGCCCCCGTTTCCGCAGTACCAACAGAGGTTTAAACGTTGGCGGCGGGCCTTCTCGGCAACATCTAATCTGGGGCGCACATTGCCCAACTGCATCGGCTCCTCCTCGCTTCCTCTGGGGTATGGGGCTGGTGGCAGGGGTCTCCATATTGGACGTGGTTGGATGCCGACGGGAGCGGGAGGTTTTACTCCTGCTCTTCCACTCTGGCCTCGGAGCCACTGTTTTCTGTTGGCAAGCATGACTTCGGCTCGTAAACATTGGTCAATAAGTCTCTCAAGAGAGTTTGGAGGATCCACCTTGGAGATTTCTTCCAACATCTCGATGTTGAGACCCTCCCGAAACTGTCCCCTGAGGGCTACGTCATTCCAGCCGGTGTTTTGGGCCAGCACTCGGAACTCGGCTATGTACTGGGACAAAGGCCTGTCCCCTTGGAAAAGGCGCCGGAGTTTGTGGCCGGCCGCCTCTAAATTGTCCTCGATTCCCCAAGTTGCCTTAAGGTGATTCAGGAAGTTTTGCGCGGAACTTAGGTGTGGAGAGGCTTCATCAAATAGCGCCACCGCCCAGTTGGCCGCTGGCCCGTCTAGGAGACTGTAGATCCATGCCACCTTGATGTCTTCTTGGGGAAACTCGGCATGATGGGCTTCTAGATATGCCTGGCATTGGCGACGGAAAACTTGAACCTTGGAAGCTTCTCCAGAAAACTTGGTTGGTAACGCCAGGGCAGGGAGACGGGTTCCGCGTTCCTTCAAACCCCGTATTTCTCCCTCCTGCGTATGGAGCATATCACGGATTCTGTCCACTTCATCCTTGGCGATGGTATAGCTGAGTGGTTGGGCTTCTGCCCCGGTTCCAGTAGACATTCTGGCCTAGGTTAATTGGTGCTTAAGGTGGCGGAGTCAAACTGTCAGGACCCAGGCTGCAGAGCACCAATAACCATACACAGAGGCCGGAATCTATCTAATATCTTTATTAAAGAAATATATAAAGTCAATAAAAACAAGTGTAGAATATAGTTCAGAAGTAGACCTTTCAGGAAAGGTCAAATATAGTCCAGGAAAACAATGTCCAATATATGATATTAAAGTCCACTTCACCGAAACACACACTATTTGGCAAGCAATAGTGTGGGGAACTGTCCATAGTCTTTGAGGCTTAAGGTAAATCCGAAGGAAAGGAAAACAAGGCTGGAATCCGAGAAGCAGGGTCCGTGGTTTAAAACGCAAGGCAAAGCAAGACTTGAGACTTGGCAAGGTCCAACTTGAAACAAGGCAAACGTGGAACAAGAACTGAGTCCATAGAAATCCGTGGAACAAGGCAGGGCTGGGAACTTGATTCAGGAGCTGGGAACTGGAGTACGAAGTCTACACACGATCTCACTCCACGAGCTGACGAATTGACTCCGCAAGGGTTCCTTCGAGAGCAAACACCTAAATAGGATCTTGTTTTCCCGCCAAAGAACACTTTCTCTGGGGAACAAGAAACGAAAGCCATTCTGTGTCCAGATGCTTGACTCCTTAAAGTTTCCCAAGGGAAACAGACTTAATCAGCTAATTGTCTGGCAGCTATCCTGGCGCTCCGGCGAGTCACCTCGCGAGCGCCTCTTTGTTGATTATAATAATCCCGGCGAGAAAATGGGGGAGATTTCTGCTCAAGGCTTGTTTGGCTGTCTTCTGGAGGGCAAATATCCTGCAGGTGCAAGGGCTCCAATTCTGGCTGAAACGGTGGGAAATCCAAGTTTTCCTCTTCATCTGTCACAATAATACTAGGAACAGGACTACATGGCCCATGAGACATCACAAGTTCCCTCTTCTTTTGCTTCATCGCTGCCAGCTCCTCAGTAAACCAAGGAGCTGGTTTAGCTCGGTTACTTGAGAGGGGACGCTCCGGAACGATCGTGTCTATTGCCCTAGTCGCCTCCTTGTTCCAGAGGGTGATCAGAGCATCAACAGGATCACCTGCCAAGGAGGCGGGAAATTCCCCAAGAGCTGTCAGGAATCCTTCTGGATCCATAAGTCTGAGGCGGACCATTTTAATGGGTCCACCACCCCTGCAGAGGTTGGGCGCTCGGTAAGTCTAAACCTGATCAGGTGATGGTCAGTCCATGGCAAAGGAGTGATAGTGAGCTCCTCCACACCGCCACCTTCCTCCCATCCCTGACAGAAGTGTGTGCCCTGCGCTGTGGGTGGGACCAGATACCAATTGGGACAGCCCCATGGTTGCCATGGCAGCCATGAAGTCCTGAGCCGCACCTGAAAGGTTAGTCTCAGCATGGACATTGAAGTCCCCCAGCACTATGAGCCGCTGGGACTCCAACGCCAGGCCCGAGACCACCTCAGCTAGCTCAGGCAGGGAGACTGTAGTGCAGCGGGGTGGTTGGTACACTAACAGAATCTCTAATCTGTCCCGGTCTCCTACCCTCAGGTGGACACATTTGAACCTGGTTGACTGCGGGACAGGGCACCTGGTCAGGGGGATGGAATCCTTATAGACCACCGCAACCAAACCTCCCCTCCCTCCAGATCTCGGCTGGTGCTGTATGGAGTAACCCGGCAGGCAGAGCTGGGTGAAATTAACTCCTCCCATCTCGTCCAGCCAGGTTTCCGTAATGCATGCCAGGTCTACATGCTCATCCAAGATGAAAGATATTTTCCCGTTCACTGACCTGGCATTAAACAGCACCACCTTTAATCTGGGGGGGGGGGGGGCGCCATCCTGGCTACCCAGATTAGCTATGTCAGGAGACCGATTTGGAACTATTAATGTCCTACCAAAAACCCTAGGCCGAATTAAATGATTTGGTCTCCCTTTCCCGTATCTCCCTCTCCCGAACACCACCTCTATAGGGGCTCCCCACCCATCAGAACACTCCCCTCCCCTGGCATGCTGTCCTCTCTCTTCCACTTCCCCTGATCCGGACGATGATTTTTGATTTATTATTTCCCTATTATAAATTGGCATCCTTTCATACCCATTCCCTCCCCCCGCCCTGCAGTCCCCATAATCCTCCAGCCACTCCCACCCCCCTCCAACAATACAAAGTGCAAGTGCAGTTGTAAAGTGCAGAGGGTGCATGAGCAGCATAGGTACTGGGTCAGATGACTAGTGCAAGGCAGGCGGAAGAGCTATGATCGTAAAATTAATTCAGTATGGTACAATATAAATTTTTATAAGGTGCCAATTAGGACCAATTAGGATGATAAACTTAATAGGTGGAACAACCTGGCCAACTAAGATTTCCCCTAGGTAGAAAACTCCCAGGCTTGAAAGCCATGAGGCTACTCCGTCCCATTCAACCTGGCCTAGCAAGGATGCCCTATGTAGAAAATGGCCAGGCTTTGAAGCAGCGACACTATTCACTGCAATTCCAATTGGCCATAGCAACGCATGGCAGGGCACAGCTAGTGTCATTATATAAATAATACGAGGGGGATAATGTATGAACACACACTCATGCACCCTTTCTGCTGCAGAGCTTTGGGAGTTACTTTTAAGAATGATGAAAAATGAACATGTGCTGGAGCCAGGCCTGTAGCCAGGATTTTGATTTGGGGGGGGGGGGGGGGGCTGGGATTTTGGTTCAAGGGAGGGGGGGCTGAGTCTGAGAGAGAGGATCTACCCTAGCAAACCTTTTGTATCATTATCCCAATACCCGCATGCACATGGGATATATTGAACATGGTGATCACATCATGTGATGACTCATGGGCCTTGTAGTCCTGCTCATGACATTGTAATGCCTGATGAAGAAGAAAACTTGGGTTTTTTACCTTCCCAGTCAGAACTGGAATCTTCTCAGCCAGATCTTTCCCAGGCAGATCTGGGAACCTTGCACCTGCAAGAAAGTTGTGTCCCAGAAGTATGTCAAACAAACCCTGAGCCTACATCTCCCGTGTTCTCTCGCCATGAGTTTTGTAAACAACAGAGGGGTTTGGAAGCAGCTTCGCGCAGGAGTGCGAGGATAGCAGCTAAGAATGTACCCAATTAAGTCTGCTTTTCGTGAGAACCTTTAAGGAGTCAGACATCTGGTCTCAGAGTTTAGCTTTCGTTTCTGGTTCCCAGAGAACTGCTTCGGCGGGAAAGTTAGACTCTATATAGGTGTTTTACCCGCGTAGTAACTTCGCGGAGTCAATTCGTCAGCCTCCGGAGCGAGTTGTGTTTGGACAGCGCGCTCCGTTTCAAGCCTCGTTCCTGCTCAAGCCTTTGCCTGCCTTCCAGCCTTCGCCCCAGTTTCCAGCCTTTGTTTACCTACGGACCTTGCTTGTTTCCCGGGACTATACCTTGCCTTGTATCACGGATTTTACCAAGTTATTCCACGGACCTTGTTCTTGTTCCTTGTTACCTTGTTCCACGTTTTAAGCCTTGCTTCAAGTATCAAGTTATTTCCTAGCCTTGCTCAAGTTTATGGACTAAAGGACCTTGTCATCTCCCCTCACTTTGCCTGGCAAAGTGAGTGTTTCGGTTATTGGATTACAACTTTGGATCATAATATTTCATATTGGACATTGCTTTTTGGGACTAATATTGACCTTTCCTGAAAGGTCTGCTTCTGAACTAACTTTTACATTTATTTTTATTAATCTTATATATTTCCTTAATAAAGATATTAGATTGAATCTGGCCTCTGCGTATGGTTATTGGTGCTCTGTAGCCTGGGTCCTGACAGTTTGACTCCGCCACCCTAAGCACCAATTAACCTCGGCCAGAATGTCTACCGGAACCGTACCTGGGCCGAGCGGCCAGCCGATTACCTACACCATCGACAAAGATGAGGTGGATCGAATCCGTGATAAGCTTAATGCCCAGGATGGAGAAATAAAAGGTTTGAAGGAACGCGGAATCCGTCTACCGGCCATGGCGTTGCCAACCAAGTTTACTGGAGAAGCTTCTAAGGTTCATGTTTTCCGTCGCCAATGCCAAGCTTATCTAGAGGCCCGTGCTGCCGAATTTCCCCAAGAAGACATCAAGGTGGCATGGGTTTACAGTCTTCTAGACGGGCCAGCGGCCAACTGGGCGACGGCACTGTTCGACCAAGCCTCTCCACACCTAAGGTCCGCACAACGCTTCTTGGACCACCTTAAGGAGACTTGGGGAATCGAGGACAATTTGGAGGCAGCCGGTCACAAACTCCGTCGCCTCTTCCAAGGAGACAGACCTATGTCTCAGTACATAGCCGAGTTCCGAGTGCTGGCCCATAACACCGGCTGGAATGATGTAGCCCTCAGGGGACAATTCCGGGAGGGTCTCAACATCGAAATGCTGGAGGAAATCTCCAAGGTGGATCCTCCCCAGACCCTCGAAGCACTCATTGATCAATGTTTACGGGCTGAAGTCATGATTGCCAACAGGAAACAGTGGGTTCGAGGCCAGAGCGGTAGAGCTGGGGCAAAACCCCCCGCTCCCGCCAGCGTTCAGCCACGTCCAGTGTGGAGACCCCCACCACCAACCCCATACCCCAGAGGAAGCGAGGAGGTGCCGATGCAGTTGGGCAACGTGCGTCCCAGATTAGATGCCGCCGAGAAGGCCCGTCGTCAACGCTTAAACCTCTGTTGGTACTGCGGGAACGGGGGCCACTTCGCCAGAGAGTGCCCAGCCAAAGGGAAGCCCGCCGCCCGTCTTGCGGCGGCGTCCTCCACGGAGACGAAGGCGTCTGAGCCGGCTGGCACACAGCCGGCGGGGGAAGCCAACGACCGGGCGTAGAGAGGCTCGCCAACCCGGTCAAAAAACCCGTTCAAGAGCCGCCAACCGGGGTCCTGTTCCTTCTCGTGGTCACCTTATGGTCAGCAAAAAGGGGACCCGTCATGATCCACGCCATGATAGACTCCGGAGCCACCAACAATTTCATTGATAGAGAGTATGCCGACTCTCTGGGATTACAATATCATGATTTCAAGAATGCTCGTGTGGTACAAGCCATAGACGGCCGCCCCCTCAAGACGGGCCCCGTAAGTCAGTGGTCGGAACCCACCAGGATGTGGATAAGGGAACATATGGAAGAGATTTCTTTCTTTGTTACCGAGGTTCCCCATTTCCCTGTGATTTTGGGAATTCCATGGCTGACTCTCCACGACCCAAGCATCTCCTGGTCCAACAGAGAACTGCAGTTTGCTTCACAGTACTGCCAAAACCATTGCCTTGTAGCCAAGGTCTGCCATGCCACAGACACCGAGCCCATCATCACCCTGCCCAAGAAGTACTCCGAGTATTGGGATGTATTCAATGAAAAAGAAGCCGAGAAATTACCCCCACATAGACCTTATGACTGTGCCATTGACCTGGTGGAGGGGGCCCCGATCCCGCGAGGGCACCTATACTCCCTGACTGAACCAGAGCAAGAAGCTCTCAGGGAATTCATAGAGACAAACCTTCGTAAGGGATTCATTAGACCCTCTCAATCCCCAGCCGCCTCCCCAGTGATGTTTGTGAAGAAGAAGTCAGGGGAACTACGCTTGGTGGTGGACTACAGAGCATTGAACAATATCACCAAGCGGAACAGCTATCCCCTGCCCTTAATCTCGGATCTACTGGATCGGCTTCGAGGAGCCAAGGTTTACACCAAGCTGGATCTTCGGGGGGCTTACAACTTAGTTCGCATCAGAGAAGGGGACGAGTGGAAGACCGCCTTCCAGACCAAATTCGGATTATTCGAGTCCCGAGTTATGAATTATGGATTATGCGGAGCTCCCGCAACGTTCCAGCATTTTGTCAATGACATTTTTCAGGACTATCTAGATAGGTTCTTGATAATCTACCTGGACGATTTTTTGGTGTTTTCTAGATCACAATCAGAACATGAGAACCACGTCAAAATGGTGTTACAACGATTGCGGGATCATGGACTTTATGCCAAGCTGGAAAAATGCGCTTTTGATCTACAAGAGGTAGATTTCCTTGGATACCGTATCTCGCCTCTAGGGCTCTCCATGGATCCAGCCAAGGTTTCAGCAGTATTGGAATGGCGGGCGCCAACTAACAAGAAAGAGGTGCAGCGTTTCTTGGGGTTCGCGAACTATTACCGCAAGTTTATTCCAGATTTTGCCCGCTGGTCTGACCCAATCACTAGCTGCATCCGTGGAAAACAGCCCTTCCGCTGGACTGATCAAGCAGAGAAAGGGTTCCAGCAACTAAAGAAATTATTCACGTCCCAGCCAATTCTACAGCACCCAGATCCTGGAACCCCTTTTGTTGTGCAAGCGGACGCCTCTGATGTGGCGATTGGGGCTGTACTCTTACAACCGGTGGGAGACCACCTTCGTCCCTGTGCCTTTTACTCCCGTCAACTAACCACACCAGAGAGAAATTACACCATTTGGGAAAAGGAACTACTGGCCATAAAGGCAGCCTTTGAAACTTGGAGACATTGGCTAGAAGGGGCCAAATTTCCCATTGAAGTCCACACTGATCATCGAAATCTAGAACATCTAAGAACTGCCCGCAAACTAAATCAGAGGCAGCAACGTTGGGCTTTGTTCTTTGAACGTTTCAACTTCCAGATTCATTATGTGGCCCCAGCCCAAACCAAGCAAGCAGACGCCCTGTCACGTAAACCGGAATACGCTGCAGGACGCAAGGAGACCTTTGAATCCCAATTACTACAACCCGAGAACTTTGCCACGCTCACAGTGGGGAACACCAAATCCACTCCCATTGGTTCAACTTCCTCTACTCCAGGACCCATCTGTGCTCAAGAAATCAGGGCTAGTCAGCAAGCAGATGCCTGGGCGCAGGACCAACTTCGTCAAGGTCTGCATTTTCCCTTTTCGCTTAAAGATGGACTGCTATGCTATAGAAATCATGTTTATATCCCACCCGGACCGGGCAGGGAAAAAGCGCTTCGTCTGTGTCATGACTGCAAACCAGCAGGGCATTTCGGACTATTTAAAACCATGCATCTGATCCTAAGGGATTTTTGGTGGCCCAAGATCCGCAAAGATGTGGAAAAATATGTCAACACCTGCCCAGTATGCCAGCGCTCCAAGATAAGAAGGGAGAAGCCCTCAGGGCTTCTGCATCCCCTTCCTACCCCATCTCGGCCATGGGAAATAATTTCTGCGGATTTCATCACTGACCTACCACCTTCCTGTGGATTCACCACGATCCTAGTGGTGGTGGACCTTTTCACCAAGTTAGCCCATTTCATTCCCTGTGAAGGTCTTCCCACGGCCAAAGAGACTGCAGATCTATTCCTTCTACATGTTTTCAGACTACATGGATTGCCCAAGAGTTTAGTCACAGACCGTGGATCTCAATTCACCTCTCGTTTTTGGAAGGCACTACAAAAACTATTGGGCATAGACTCTCGCTTATCTTCAGCTCATCATCCCCAAACAGATGGACAAACGGAGCGCACCAATGCCACTTTGGAGCAGTATCTTCGCTGTTATGTAAACTACCAACAGGACAATTGGGCTTCTCTGTTACCACTGTCAGAGTTTGCCTATAACAATGGAGTTCAAGCTTCTACAAAAGAAACGCCGTTCTTTGCAAACTACGGCTTCCATCCACGTTTCTTTCCCCCTGTCATTGAAACTTCAGAAGTTCCCGCAGCAGAGGATTGGCTGCAGGAACTCACAGCGGTACAACAACTTTTGCTCCAGCAACTAGACCAAGCCAAGGAGGACTATAAACGCCACGCTGACAAACATCGCCAGCCGGGCCCCGAAATCAAGGTAGGAGATCGGGTTTTTCTGTCCACTCGCTTTCTGCCCTCCCACCGCCCTTGCCGGAAGTTAGATGCCCGTTTCATTGGCCCCTATCCAGTGGTGGCGCAATTAAACCCCGTGACTTTCAAACTTCAACTTCCGCGTTCAATGCGCATTCACCCAGTGTTTCACCGCTCCCTGCTCCTTCCGGCGGATGGTGTGCGGCCAGATGTAGACCGGCCGGCCCCTGTCCCTATTTTGGTGGATGGGGAGGACGAGTTCGAGGTTCAAGACATTTTGGATTCTCGCTTTCACCGCCGCCGCCTGCAATATCTCATTGACTGGGTGGGTTTTGGCCCTGAGGAACGCTCTTGGGAAGACGCCTCCACAGTCCATGCTCCTGATCTAACCCGTCGCTTTCATCAGACCTATCCCGCCAAACCACGACCTCGCGCCTCGGGGAGAGAGTCCCAGTTTGGGAGGGGCCTTGAGAAGGGGGATAGTGTGATGACTCATGGGCCTTGTAGTCCTGCTCATGACATTGTAATGCCTGATGAAGAAGAAAACTTGGGTTTTTTACCTTCCCAGTCAGAACTGGAATCTTCTCAGCCAGATCTTTCCCAGGCAGATCTGGGAACCTTGCACCTGCAAGAAAGTTGTGTCCCAGAAGTATGTCAAACAAACCCTGAGCCTACATCTCCCGTGTTCTCTCGCCATGAGTTTTGTAAACAACAGAGGGGTTTGGAAGCAGCTTCGCGCAGGAGTGCGAGGATAGCAGCTAAGAATGTACCCAATTAAGTCTGCTTTTCGTGAGAACCTTTAAGGAGTCAGACATCTGGTCTCAGAGTTTAGCTTTCGTTTCTGGTTCCCAGAGAACTGCTTCGGCGGGAAAGTTAGACTCTATATAGGTGTTTTACCCGCGTAGTAACTTCGCGGAGTCAATTCGTCAGCCTCCGGAGCGAGTTGTGTTTGGACAGCGCGCTCCGTTTCAAGCCTCGTTCCTGCTCAAGCCTTTGCCTGCCTTCCAGCCTTCGCCCCAGTTTCCAGCCTTTGTTTACCTACGGACCTTGCTTGTTTCCCGGGACTATACCTTGCCTTGTATCACGGATTTTACCAAGTTATTCCACGGACCTTGTTCTTGTTCCTTGTTACCTTGTTCCACGTTTTAAGCCTTGCTTCAAGTATCAAGTTATTTCCTAGCCTTGCTCAAGTTTATGGACTAAAGGACCTTGTCATCTCCCCTCACTTTGCCTGGCAAAGTGAGTGTTTCGGTTATTGGATTACAACTTTGGATCATAATATTTCATATTGGACATTGCTTTTTGGGACTAATATTGACCTTTCCTGAAAGGTCTGCTTCTGAACTAACTTTTACATTTATTTTTATTAATCTTATATATTTCCTTAATAAAGATATTAGATTGAATCTGGCCTCTGCGTATGGTTATTGGTGCTCTGTAGCCTGGGTCCTGACACATCATGATATGAATAAACGTAAGTTTAAATAATAAATGTAAGGCCTTCTCACGGACCACCCTGAGAATTTGGGGGGAGGGGGAGCTGAAGCCCCTCAAGCACACACACACACACACACACCCGCTACATGCCTGGCTGGAGCCATCCATTACTGAACACTAGAAGAATGATGCTATTGGTTCCACGTTGTCTTCCTACCACTGGTCAATCATGGATGTCTCCACCACATGTCATTCTATTTATTTTTCTTGAATATAACTTCCCCAGCTCTGCTTCATACACATACAAGGCAATATCGCTTTGTCTCTGTCACAATCACACACACTTTAATTTGTAAAAATACAAACAATAGGTGCAGTTTTTTCTCTTTCCTATATGTAACCCTCTCATGCTGTCTTTCTCACATGATGAATATCTTCTTAAGTGAAGACTTATAAAATTTGTTAGAGTATTTGACACTTCTAAAACAAGAAGAGAAAGGGAAGATAATGAAAGAAGAAAGCCCTGTTCAGTCACTATTGCCTTCAACTAGGGATGGAAGTGTTAGAAGTTCAATAACGCTTAGTACTGAAAAGTCAAGAATGCTTCAGAGCAGGCAAAAGTAATAGGTTTACGTAGTATCTTTCTTCTATGTCTACTTGTCAAGACTTTTCTGTAATATAAACCGATACTCTTAGAGATGTTTTCCACATCTCCTCATGCCACCAATTTTTTCTCAGCTCTTCCCCAGAATATAGCTAATGTCGATTCACTTTCCCATCTTAGAACGGGAGTTTCTATTATAAAACTTTTAGTTTGATTCTCCAAGTCATGGATGTCTATGCTTCTTAATCAGGATCTCTAACTACTTCAAGTTGTGGTCCAACATGTTAACTATGTTTCCAGTGTACATCAATGCAGGAAGATAGATGGTATTGTTATTTCACAGAGATGTTGGATGTGGAGCAAGTACACACATCCCTGCTCCTCCCTTGGTGGCTTCAGGATAGAATAGGGTTAAAACGAGATCCAAAGGATGCTGGAAAGTCAGCACTGCTGAGGAGTGAAGAGAAGAGTAAGGAGAAGAGCAAACATACTCGCCTGAAAAGATTCACTAACTGACTGAAATTCCCAGGTATAACTATAATGAATGACACAATCGAAGTAAATATGAGTGCAGGAGAAGGTGTGACGCGTCTTACGTGAGCCATAGACAGAATGCCTGGCTGAAAATGAACACAGAGAAAATAATTAGAATCAATGCTGTTAGGATTGTTTTACTCCATCAGTTCATCGGAGGCCCTTTCACAACTTTTAATCAGCAAAAGAGCAATAAATGTGGAAGATGTTCTTTCAGAAGAAAACTAAAGTCTTGCAAGTATTTGTTTTAATGCATTATTTTCACGTAGCCTTAACCAACTGTTCTAGAAACTGGCAACCAGTTGTGGCTCTTTCTAACATGAATCTTTAGACAGTTCAATTTAAAACAAACTTATTTGGGTGTAAAGTCCCACCAGCTGCCAGTAGCACTCACTTCCAAATAGATTTCTTGGTATTGTATCTCTCCCTTATCTAGTGCAGGTGATAAATAAAATAAGACAGAAGTGATTTCTTGTTTATGGTCACTAATAATGTTGGTATGGTGGACCCTTGGAATCCACTGGAATTTGGTTCCATGACCTATCATTATCAAAATCCATGGATGCTTGTCCCATTATTAGCATGGTATAGTAATAAATAAATAATAAATTAAACTTTATTTATATCCCACCACCATCTCTCCGAAAGGACCTGAGGCAGCTCACAAAAGCACCCCAAAGTGCCGTACACATAAAATACACACTACTTAAGCATATAAAATGATGACAACATAAATTTAAACAACACTTTCACCTAAAAAGTCACATACGTAATAAAATTTAAAATAGGACATTAGCATCTCTTATATAAAATTAGAAACAACTTAAACACGTGTTAGAAAGAGCTTCAGTTTCTTTGAAATGGTGGAGGCTACAGCAGGATATGAGTCCACATCAGCTGAATGCTTTGTGTGTCCAAAGTCAGGGTTTGCTTTTAGGGTTTTTTCCCCATGAATATTTTTATTTGTGGCTGGTTGAATTCATGGATGCAGAATCCATGGGTATGGGGGGTGTACTGTAGTTGTTGTGACATATTTTTGGTACAGCATTTGTTATTGTACACTGTCCAAACTTTTATGGAATTTGGTTCTAGAAACCAAATATAGGACTGCAGCCTAAGTTTGCATCTAGTCCTATTTATAGATACAGATTCAGTCTTGGATCTGCTAATTTAGTTTGCTCGGGAATGAATGTAATTTGACACTCCTTTACTGCCATGGCTCAATGGTATGGGATCCTGGGAGTGGTAGTTTGTTGAGGTTCCAGCACTCTTTGCCAGAGAAGGAGGAAGACCTGGTAAGACTTACCATGTGACCTTCCCTTGCGGCAATATAGCAGACACGGCCTCCGCTGAAGAATGTTCCGTTTGCTGATCCAAATGATGAAAGTGCCGCTGATAAGGACATCAGCCATGCCCAGCTGCCTAGGACCTTGTCTCTATGGAATGGAGTTGAGAAGAATGTTATTAGTAGAAAGATGAAAGGAACACCAACTGAATTTTGTTGAGTCACACTTGGCTTCTACACTGCCATATAATCCAGATTATTAAATCAGATAAGACACATTATTTGCTTTGAACTGGATATATGAGTCTACACTGCCATATAATTCAGTTCAAAGCAGATAATCTGGATTTTTATATGGCATTGTAGAAGGGGCCTCAGTTAGACAAGCAAACCAGACCTTATTATCCTGTTTTGCATCTCGAAGATTCTGTAACCCAACCAATGTGGCTGGAAGATTCTAGAGGTTCTTCTACCAAAAGGTCTTCAACAGCTTCTTGAACATGTCAATTGCTTCCATTTCACTGAAAATTTGTATCAATTTGCACATCCACCCAGTCCCTACCCGTGCTAGAATAAAAATGATCTAATTTAGGTCTGCTGCAACACAGCATGTATTCTTTCCCCAGCTCTTAAACTAGTGTAGTGGTATCAATGTTGTGGTTGGAGTGCTGATAACAAATAATGAACTTTTTTTTCTTTAATGGTCATTTCTATAGAAAATGCCCTCTTCCTAAAAAATACTTAAGCACTACAAAAGACGGGATGTAATTACAACCATTATTCATAGTACATTTTCTCTTCATATAATACTTTTTGTGACGGCGCGAGTGGCGCCATCTATATGTTGGAACTATAAGTTTCAAGATTTGAATTGTTGTATCATGCCTGATTTTGCCCTTACCCTGTAAATGTAGTTAGATTGGTTATTTATATCTGTCAATCAATGTTGTTTGTACCTGTTATATTGCTCACTCAGCAAAACTGTTTGGCTCCACCTCTTCCTGGAGTAGGACTGTGTTTCCTCCTTTTCATTCCACTCTATCGGATGGACGTGAAAGAGAGGCTTGGCTCTGAAAGCCCTTCAAAAGTTACCTCTCAGCACCAATTCTGAGGTTCTTACCCTTGGGACTCACACTTCATGTTCAGGGCCAACCTGAACAACGTTGAGGAGTCTCAAGCGCCTTCACATCAGTCCTTTGGCAACAGAGGAAGACTCTTGTCTTCAGACATAGGTCATTGGACTGAGGCTGAGTTTGCTCCGGCATTCACAGCCAGAGAAAGAGGGATCTGGACAAGCTTCATGGACTTAAACAATCAAAGACTGTAATGTATATTTTCTTTTACCCCCTTTGTGAAGAATAAACCCAGTTTTTGAGTTAACTACAGTGTTTTGGTCCTTGGGAGTTCCAGTTTCCCTAAAGGAGGGCAAGAAGCAATCCCCTGGGGAAAGATGTCACGTCCATGCCTCTTTCACTAAGAGTTTACAGCCCCAGGCGCGACGGCACACTTTTCCTTTTCCTTACAATGTGTAGCCTGCAAGTTATCAAGTTACCAAAGCAAATGCAATAGTTAAAGAATAACAACCGAACAATAGGGACAATGTGTAAAAGCAACATCCCAAGCTGGGTAGGCTTTTTATCCTTCTGCACTACACAGCATGTGGGAGTGTGGTTGCCAAGTGAAGGCTGTAACAGGAGAGCAAAACGGTCTGCTTGTCAACCAGCATCTTGTTTCAGGAACAAAGGTAGATTCTTAATTTAATAAGGAAACAAATGACTTTAAACTGTCAGCAGTGCATATCTTTGAGATAGTGAGCATCATGTTACAGTTGCTAATGCTGTACTTCCTGATGTATCCATAACCTCCTACTCTTCCATCTGTTCCTTGAGATAAGCAGTTTCATAGTAGTCCCCCCACTCTATTCCACCCTTCAACCTGGCCCGGTTCCCAAGAACTGAAAAGTTGATCAGGCAAAACACAAAGAGAGAATGGCTTGAGCATGGGTGGGGTGGAGATATGGAAACCAGTAACAAAAGGGAATCTTTGTGTTAATAAGGAATGATGGGTAAGGAAGTGCATGAAAAGGTCATGAGATATGCCCTTTGTCTCTGAGGCCTACTACTGGGTTTTTTCCCCTCTGTAGCTCTCAGTCCTGTAAAATATGGCCTAAATATAACTGTTAGTCCTAAACAGAATGAATTCTGTTAAATCAAAAAGAGAACTTTGTAAATACTTATGTTATGTTCCATTGATTCAGTAGGTGTTTTGTAACTTTAGGCAGAAGTGTTAGCAAAAATATATCTATATCTTACATTTACATGTATATGCTGTACTATACCAGGACATGTAAAATGCAAGGTATTCATGAGTTAACATAATAATTATAGACAATATATAGCAAATGAAGAATGAACACTGGCCTCCAAATACTGAGTTGTTCCTTAGAGTGTCAATCTAGTTTGCTTATACCCAGTAGCATATCCAACAGTTCACAGTTAAAATACACATGGCCAAATAAGATCACACTCTGTTCAAGATGGCAACAGTTATTGATGAGGAATAACAGAGAAGTTATGAGCAGTTTGCTTTTGCCTGAACCTGCTGGGAAGGGCAAGATCCCATTCTCTCATCTCTTCTTTCCCCTTGTGAATCAATTGGATGAGGGCCAACTGAGGCTTAATCCAGACAAGACCGAGGTCCTCCTGGTTAGTTGCAAGGCTGATCGGGTTATAGGGTGGCAACCTATGCTCCCCTGAGGACAGAGGCCCGCAGTCTGGGAATTCTCCTGGATTCATCACTGATGCTTGAAGCTAAGGTGTCAGTGGTGGCCAGGAGGGCCTTCGCACAGTTGAAACTTGTGCACCAGCTGTGACCATACCTCGAAAATCCTGACTTGACCGTGGTGGTCTACGCCTTAGTTACATCCAGAATGGACTACCGCAATGCACTCTACATGGGGCAGCCTTTGAAGAAGGCTTGGAAATTGCAGTTAGTGCAAAGGTCGGCGGCCAGATTACTAACTGAGTCTAGTTATAGGGAGCATACCATGCCCCTATTAAAGCAGCTCCACTGGCTGCTGACAAGTTTCCAGGCCCAATTCAAAGTGCAGGTTATTACCTATAAAGCCCTATATGCTTTGGGTCTAACCTATCTTCGAGACCGTATCTCCTTCTATGAACTGGCGTGGGCGTTGAGATCTGCCGAGGAGGCCCTTCTCTTGATCCCACCACTGCCCCAAGTACGGTTGGTGGGGTCGAGAGAGAGGGCCTTCTTGGTGGTGGTGCCCCAGCTCTGGATTGCCCTCCCTAGGTTAACCCACTCTCCAAGCTTTTCGGTCTAGTCTAAAAACATGGCTTTTTAGACAGGCCTTTGACCTTGAGCAGATTTTAATGAGGACTTAGTGTTTGCTTCACTCTAGCACTTGGATTGCTAAATTATGACAGCCAGTTTTATCTGTAGGCACTGCTGCGTTTTATGAATTTTAATTTTCATTTGTGTCATTTTATGTATGCTTTGCTGTTGTAAATCTATGTTGTCACAGTCTTTATGGTTATTTATTGTTTATTTTATGTTTGGCACTTGTAGTACTTCTGTGAGCTGCACTGAGCCCCTTCGGGGAGATGGTGAAACAGTATAAATAAAGTAGTAATAGTAGTTGTGTTTGTTATTATTGTTATTATTATTAAAATTATTATTATTATTAAAATTATTATTAAAATTATTAATTGAGTGTAACAGCCACACAAAAGGTAGCAGCCACACAAAAGAAGGAAGTCCATTGTGCTTTAATGTGCTTAGATTTGAAGTATGGGTGGACGACATCTCTATTCCCTTTCTAAGCTGACAATTGAGTCACACTGGGTAACCTAGAGATTCTTAGAGAAAACATAATCAAATCTGCAAAACTCAAACTCACTTTTACTAAACATACAAGTAAGGTCTCAGTACTTAAAAGGATGACTCACCCCCAAGTAATGGCCACGCCACTTGAAGAAAGAAGTTCAACAGGAGACATAGCTGCAAAATAGCTCACGTTCACCAACACGTAGAAGAAGGTAACCAGGGGAATGGCAATCATCATTGCCCTTGGCAGGTTTACCTAGAAAGGGGAAAATTAAGATATACAATAGCATATGCCAAATATATATACATCTGTGTATTATTTTATGTATAAAATTATATATTATTTATAAATGTATCCTTTTCTTTATAAATCATTTGTTAATAAACTCTTTATTATAATGAATGAGAAAGTATATCTGTCCGTCAACCATAGCTCAAGAACTAGGAAACTAAACACCTGATCTGTGGCATGCATATCAAAAGAAATTACTTGGTTATTAATGGACAGTAATCTTATTTTTCATATAATATCATTTTTTAATTCTGCAGTACTACCTGACAGCACTAGGTGGCAGACTTCCCTAACCAGTGCACAGGTTTACAGCCAGTATTGGGGTTGTTGTATGTTTTCCGGGCTGTATGGCCATGTTCCAGAAGTATTCTCTCCTGACAGTTTCGCCCAAATCTATGGCAAGCATCCTCAGAGGTTGTTACAGCCAGTAATTTGAAGCAAGGAAGTGATACTTGGGCATGCCTCAATATTCAATTTAGATTAGACAGACATTAAGGCTACGGTTTTGTTGACGTATTATTGCCTATATAATGGAATACTCCATATCACAAAAGCTGGGAGGGCGATAATATAACCAATCTTCATATAATACAGATATAATTAAATTGTAAATACAAATATTAAAAAATGTGATATCCATTTTGTTCACACAATAAGCAAATTGTGTGAACAAAAGAGTATACGACATCTAAAATGTATTACATTATATGATACATGTTACACTGTGCATTTTGTGATCCTGTTAAAAAAATGACTACACTACATATATACATATACACGTCTCAAAGTAAAAATATATAAAAACTACAATAAGCCCTTCTTCCTTTCATTCTAACTAAAGAGTGTAAGAATACAGGGCTTGTGGGTGGAACATCAAAGCAGTTTTCCCCTCTGTATATTCTTCTTCCTAATGAACAATTTAATGATTTCTAGAGAAGATAAAAGCTTGATCACTATCGTTTGGCATTTTGCTTGGTCCTAGCAAAGGTATTTTCTGTCTGTGGGTTTTGAAATAGTACAATTAGCATTTGCATTAGCACAGTCACTTAGAAGTTGTCAGCACTTTTTTTTTAAATGACAAGAGCTGCCAAAAGTCATAGATACAGTTATGAGGTTTAATTTTGCCTTTTATGCAAATTACAAGGAGGTGACAAGTAGCAACATTTAATTTATGCAGATCAGGTGCACAACCTGTAGTTTAAAACCCAGCTAAACACTTGGCTTGTTAACCCACCTTACCTCATAATACATGTACAAAATCCATCTATCATCATCATAACTAGTGAAATCACAACTTGTGATTTTGGTATCTGGGTACCTGGCAATGAGTGCTGCCATCTCATTTCACAAATTTCTCATTTCCTCATTTAAGGTGCTTTCCCCAAACAAAACAAGATGACCAGATGTCGGTAGTCATTGCACAAACTACCATGTGTACGCAGAAGGCTGATCTTAGGTAGAAAAGGGGCTGTAGTGAAAATGCTATGTATGAGATGTGAAATGAAAAGTGAAGTGGTAAGACACTAGAGAAACACCATAATTTTAAACACTACAAAATAATTTGATGAGTACCTGTGTATATATGCCCCCCCCCCCCACACACACACACACAGTGGACCGAAAGCAAACAATGTATGGAAAGAAGAGAAAGTGAAATATTAATGAACAATCAGAGCTTTGGGGGTCATGTTTAAAAAGCAATCATTTACTGTTATAGTTAAGGAGGTTACGGTAAATCAGGATTGAAGTTACAATTTCTGAAAAGCAGCTAAAACCGTTGCAGTTAACATTGCAGTAGGACTCTTGGTGTAAGTGTGTTCTGCACACCACATGAGCCTCCAACTTCCTTTGTTCTGATCCTCAGTGTTCCCCAGAACAGAACTACAGGCTTCAATTATATTTCTGGCCCCATAATCTCAAAAGGGATTAAAAATGCTTCAAATCATAGCAGGTTTTCTCTCCCACATTCCCCAGACACTATTTCTCTCACAAGTTAAGGAATGATCCAAAATGAAACCAGATATGACCTTTCATTACTTCTAGTTTCAGCATAGCAATAAAAAGAATAAACCCCTGTCATGTCACAATTTTCCACTTCTGTTATATCAGTGATTTCTGATGTTTTAAAAATGTGTGTATTTGAGGGGAGGGGGGGATTAAGGATCTGGACCAACTAACACATCACATGCACTCCAACTAGCATGTTCAGAATCCAATGCACATTCATATTTGGGATATATAGCAACATTAGATGTAAAACCCACATACTTAAATGTACATAGTGTTATCCAACATTGACAATATAAAGTTCACTGATCAATCAATTGATTTATTGATCTTTTAAAAGGAATTCTTCACTCACTTCAGGCTTCTTAACTTCCTCAGTCACAGAATTCAGGTTGCTCCATCCGTCGAAAGACCAAAGCCCTTGATAAAACGCAATTCCAATGACCCCGGCCCCTGTTTTCGTGCCCTGAAAGGCATTCTGAAAACTCTGTGTGTGGCCCTGAATAAGCAACTGGATTCCACCCACTATGATGATCAGCAAGGCCAATAGTTTGGCAGCTGTGAATATGTTCATAATAGAGGTGGCCAACTTCACACTGAGACAATTGACCAAAGCTAGAAGAAGGATGCAGGCAATGGCTGTGCACTTGACTGCCAGCGGAGATGAAGAGCAGCCTGGATAAAAGGGGGCTACAGCATATTCAGCAAAGCTCAAAGAGATAGCCGCCACACTGGCAGGCCTCACCACAATGACGGAGGTGAATATGTAAAGAAAAGCAGGAAAAGAGCCAAAGTTCCTCAGAATGTAGATATATTCACCGCCAGACTCTTTAATTAACGTTCCCAATTCAGCATATGACAATGCCCCGAAAGTAGCCAGCAAGCCACAAGCTGTCCAAATAATGAGACTACCCCCAGGGCTACCAATGTTACGCAGTACCCCCTCAGGAGACATAAAAATCCCGGAACCAATCATGGTTCCAGCAATTAATGACACAGCACTGGTGAGTCCAATCTCTCGTTTCAGTTTCAAGACCTCTGTCGCCTCACTGGGTTGGATGGACGAACCACGCATTTTTGGTCTTCCCTTTCCTGTCATCATCGATCTGGCAGAACGTGTTTCTCCAGTGAAGCTAGAAGTAGCAGCAATGTGGTTTCCAGGAATAAAGATTCAGCTGGAACTTCAAGTTAATGATTGTAGGTAATAAGTAGAAAGCAGTGTCTTGCCATGTTTGCTTGTTGCATTTGCTATTTCTTAAAGCCTTTCCTTGTAGCAGCTTGTTCAAGATCCTCTTCTGCTTTGAGGCAGGGTGAGGTAATTGAGAGTTATTTCCTTTTGGCCCAAATCCTACCACGTGTTTTCATCTTTACTTCTCAGGTGCCAGTAAAAAAGCTCACCGGCTGGTTAGCTGATTTGTACCTTCTATTTCACACAAGGTATGCAGTAGATAAGTTACTAACACTGTACTTTACTCTTTGTGCCCAATTAATTAAAGCAATTTGAAAAAAGTTCACACCAAACGTGTTCCAATGTCATCTTAGATAATAGACCAAAGTTCTGAAAAGTCTCCCTAAGTAAGTGTGACATTATGCTTGACATATACAGTAAGAGTCCCACTTATCCAACCTTCACTTATCCAACGTTATGTATTATCCAACATAGTCTGTTTGATTTTTAATAGGATTGTCCTTAATCCCTCCTTATTATCCAACATTTTTGCTTATCCAGTGTTCTGCCGGCCCATTTATGTTGGATAAGCGAAACTCTACTGTACTTGCAAAATAACATTATATGCAATTTGGTGGAAGGGGCAGTACATTGGGGACAGATCACATTTCCTCCTCTTGATCCAGGATCACTCCCACAATTATCCAATTAAGAGAGTGATGGAAATCATGCTGCTAGAAGCCATAGCCAGCACAGACAAGAATGAGGACTGCTAGGAGATGGAGTGTAACAACACTCTGATGACCACATTATTCCCATCCCTAAGGTAAAAGGATATGTCAACTGTAATCTTGCTGGATCCAGATCAAATATCTTCCCAGCATTCCTGCAGGAAGCCCACAAGTAGGTCATGAATGCAAAATTATCCTGTTTCCATTTTCCTCAGGAACTCTTATTGAGATTTGCATCACTCTATATCAGTGGAGATGCTATATCATCAAGAAGACTAGTAAGGATTGATGGTCTCGTTTTCCATTAATTTTTCTAATTTTCTTTTAAGTCTGCCTCAGGCTAATAGCCATCATTGTAAGGAGGAAAATTAAGACTTGCTTCCCTTTATACACCTTTAATCTCTTATCCTTCACCTTTAGTGGGTGATCCCAAGTTTCAGTATTATGAGTGGCTGAGGATATTTTTCTCCCTGTTAAACTTTGTATGGGGGTATGTGCATTCTATGATAGCTCCATAGGCGACCTGTGATCATTATTATGCATTTGATCTTTAGTACTTCCTAAGGAAGACATACCGAAAGCCAAAGAGGTAAAGTAGATGTCACTTGTTGGTACGATAATACTGATTCTGAGACTGAGGGCCCTCCCACACAACCTTATAACCCAGAATATCAAGGCAGATAATCTACAATATCTGCTTTGAACTGGATTATCTGACTCCATACTGCCACATCATCCAGTTCAATGTGCCCTGTATTGCTGGAGCTAAATTCCTTTGGAACAAATCACCCGTTGCCATCTGCTGGCCTTCGAATAGTAAAGCAACATGATTTTATAATGCTTCAAGCAAAATATGTTCTGCAATAAATACACACACCATTAAATAAAATTAATTGGGGGCTTGACTACACTTACCAACAACAACAACTCACCCTGGATGGAAGACTAGCTGACCCCAAGGAGCACACTGCTCCTAGCCAGCTATGGAGCTTGGAGAAAGCTCCTGGCTATTGCAGGTATCTCTGCCGACAACAGAATGGGTCACCTGTGTGAGATATAGGCTACCTCAGAGAAGCAGATGTGCTCTTCAACTATCTGAATAATAGTTGATCTGAGGCTGCTGCAAGGCATGCTTACATCAGGCTAAACTGCTTGGTATAGATGAGCCCATGGTGACTGTTAAAAGAGGCAGAACCAGCAACCATAGAGAAATCTCTTTCAGTGCTGCTTGATTTGATTTGAAACAGCAGGTGCCAAAAATATGCTAGTCATATTACCTGATAAGTCAGCTGTTCTGACCATTTTGCCCCTCTCCCTACTAGAAATTATGCCTTTGTTTATTTAAAGGTACCCTGTATATCGATAGTTAAGTAATTCTCCAGGTAATAAGCTAGGTTCAAGGGACCTCAAGTTTCACAGAAGTACAAAAAACAGGAGAAACAACATAGTAGGACCCTCCCTCTCGTATTTGGTTCATGTCAGAAGGAGCATGTTAACTTGTTGCAGATTGCTGTCTGACAACTGGAGACATAAAACTGTGTCCGAGGGGAAACCCAGTTGAGTTACCTTGAAAGAAAAGTTTCATTGGCTTGAATGGGAGCCCTCCAATGCAGTGGTGGAAGTCTCAGTTTTGAATGCTAGGTAGGCTTTCAGTCTGATCCAAGATGGCTCTTTGTATATAAGCTCACTAACCATGAGGTCCATTATGTTATTTTTTCTCTGTCCAGCTGCTGCCTTTGAACAACTATACCTTCTTATATGCTCCTCTTCTACCCTATCTACAATAATCCTTCCACTCAGAGAAGGTATATTTAAGTGTCAAACAAGTCTTTCTAGAGAGGTGTAGTCATATGTTGCTTTTGAATTCTTTTATAACATGTAAGGAACACTTGTGAACCAAGTTATTACTACATAGGAATGCTCACTCTCACCATTTAATCAGCAACAGCATAACTGGGAGGAGTCCCCAGAAAGGCCAAGTCACTATTTCACTGCCAATGCCGTAATGTATGATAATACTTGAAACTGTGGATAAGCAAACCATATATTTTTACTATATTGAGCCAGAAGCATACTATAGAATTGCACTGGATGACAAAGAGAGCCCTACAAACACTTCCAAGAGGGAATATTTTTGGGGGTCTGGATAAATGAAACCACATATATTAAATCTGTGGATAATGAGGGTTGAAATATACTCAATTCTCTTGGAACAACCAAAAGAAAATCTGCAAGCTGTTAAACTTTTTAGATCCCTTCATCAGATAAGATGTTTCAAAGGTGTAATGGGAAGGAAGTAGAAAGGAGACGTGACATTAAAAACTCACATTCTATGCATGTTCTCTCTATGATGTAATGGGTAGGAAGGAAGTGTCAAATGGGGCCATCAGATGAACTGATGATGTAGCATTTTGCCCTTGGCAAAAAAATTTTTAAGAAGTTGTAAGAATTTTTTAAATTCAAATAATGAACAGGAGAAGGTGGGTCAGGAGTAACTGCATGAATTCTCCTTCTCTCAATTTGCACTTATTTTATTTTACTGATACGGAATGGTAGGGATTTAAGAAAATGATTTGCCCCTGTTGGCCCCTTGGCTTTATCAGTTATATGGTCCTCATGAATTGGTTGTTCTGTCCTAACTGAAGATTGTGTTGTAATGGCACCTATTTACAAAATAAGATCTTGTCAGGAGCTCATATTAGATGAAAGTTCAAGCAATATGTTGCCATCAATACATAGGAAAAGGGAGGCATGCTAAAATAAAAAGGTTTCTTCTATCAACCCGCTTCCCTTTTTGACAACCTCATCTGAGTCTCCCCCGCCCTCTCCCCCCCCCCTTTCTGTCACTTCTGCCAACCCCAAACCTTCTTGCTCCCAACCCATAAAGCCTGGGGACAGTGAGGGAAGACCATCATTTTATTCTTGCCAGATGTCTGAATTGATTGTTTTGAATTGACCTTTTGGTATTTGGCTAAGGGCCCTGTGAAGCCCCCTAAGGCAGTAACCTCTACTTTAAATGTGATTGTTTGTTTATCCTTGGAGTGTCTTCTATATCTGCCTTTCAAAAATAGCACAGTAGAATTTGTTCAGAACATCTTTTTACGCAATGGTATGCCTTGACTTTTTTTAAAAAAATCCATAAGTCAATAAATATTTACACTCAGTAGGGCATAACAGGACACTAAAGGAGGCTGGATTATTTAGGCATCAAAATGACATATTTGGGGATGTAAAGCAGAGGCCAACAGACTACACCCTGCAAAGTACAAAATTAAAGCAGTTAATTGTAAGGGTAATAATCTGTGCTGAAAGTCTCTGTGGAGTTGCTTTAGCAATTAGTACTATATATTTATCTTTTAAACCTGTAATTTATCAATGTTTCTTCATCTCAGGGTTGGGGTTGTAGGCTTTTCTAATGTAATCATGTTTTGCCTTGTTCTTGAGTGAGCTGCGCCTTTTATTTGTGAGACAAGAGTGTTTTTATCTAATAATGGGATTTTTTAAATCATGTCAGAAGCGAATTGAGAACATACTACAAGTGGCTTCTGGTGTGAAAGAACTGGCCATCTACAAAGACGTGTTACCATCCTGCTGGGAGGCTTCTCTCATGTTCCGACATGGGAAGCTAGGGCTGACAAACAGGACCTCACTCTGTCTCACGAATTTGAACCACCAACTTTCAGGTCAGCAGTTCAGCTGGCACAAGGGTTTAACCCATTGCACCACCGCGAGATACTATCTTTGAAAGTCATCCCTGTTCCCTAAGATCCACAATGGAAAACGCCACCTCCTCATCTGCCCTAGCTATTCATTCCTGCTTTAACCTAACCAAAGTGGCACTGAAGTCTTCTGGAAATTTGTTTTAGGACGAGGTAATTTGTATACTTCCAGCCTAATAAGAAGTTGGCTTTAGTACATGAGGATTCATAGAACTAAGGCAATAGTAACTCGTTGGGGCTACACAATGACATGGAGAATCCAATGTTTAAGATGTTTATTTATGAATATTTTTAAACTGCTTAGCTCTGAACACTTCTAAAATGTATAGATGCATCAAAGACATAGACCATAACAGCACATAAAATAAAAATACTCTGTTCATGAAAAACGCTGGTTGAAAAGTAATTGTCTTCCACATTTATAGTTCTGACTTTTGTGGATTTGCTTATTGATTTACAGACTTGATCAAAATGATCTCTCTAGGAAGCTCTACGTCCTTTAGTGTAAGTCTATGGTCAACTTCCCCCAGTAATGCTGGAATACCTGAGATTTCTAGAGAGAACGCCCTTCTCCATCCTCAAATGAGATCCTATGGCCAGCTTCCAAGGGAAATTGACCAGAGTGTCATACTGGAAGACCTAGAAATTCCTAGAGACAGGGCTGTAGCCAATGGGGGAGGCTTAGGGATTCAACCCCCTTCCCCGATTTTTTCAGGTTTTTTTAAAAACCTGGTTTACTCATGAATTTTAACTGATTAACCAAATCCCCATGAGTGTCTACTGAAGTTTATCTGTCTTGAGTGTCCACTGAAGTTTATCAATAGAGCTTGATTTCTAAATTATTTTGTTATGGAACTACTCGTTATGATTCACTAAAAAAAAAAATTCAACCCTCCCCCCCCCAAAAAAATTTTTTTTCTGGCTATGGCCCTTCCTAGAGATGTGTTTTCTCAGGCTGGATCTACACTGTCCTATATCCCAGGATCTGAACACAAGATTATCTGTTTATCCCAGATTATTTGGCAGTGTAGACTCATATAATCAAGTCAAAGCAGATGGTCTGCAATTAGATCCGGGGATATAGGGCAGTATAGATCCAGCCTCAGGTAAAAAATATATACAGTATATACTCGAGTATAAGCCAACCTGAATATAAGCCGAGGGACCTAATTTTACCACAAAAAACTGGGATAACTTATTGACTCGAGTATAAGCCGAGGGTGGGAAATGCAGCAGCTACGGGTAAATTTCAAAATAAAAATAGATACCCATAAAATTTCATCTATAATTATGTTGGAGTATGGTTGTATTTGTATGAAATGTAAATCAAGTGTTTACTGCTGATGAGCAAGAGTGTGTATTTTTCAGTAATGAAATAGTTAACAGCAGGCTAGTTTTGACTGACAGCCTGTTGTGATTGCGATGACCTATCAGGCATGACTTTGGGAGTCGGAACTTCCTCTGGACAGAGGAATGTGTGTCTTATCTTATCTGTGGTGTTTGGCGTTGAGCATTCGCTGAAGATGGACTATGAATGCTATGCTCTGAAGCCGAGAAATGCAACTGTAAATAGATTATGTAAATAAAGTTAAACAACAGTTAAACAACTGACCCTTCGCCTGCTGGAGTGTTTGTTTGACCAGTGCTGAGTGGAGATGTTGATGGCTGGTGTGCTTTCAACAACTGTGCGACCAAGAGAGGGAATCCAGAGACGGAGGGGACCCAGTGAAAGCTCCAGTGAAGCTGCAGGAAGAAGATTGTGACTGCCTGAGTCTGCGCTTGTGTGAGTAGCAGTACGGCTTAATCTCGGGACCGAGAATCACGGAGGCAGCTGATTCACCGGGAGCTTGGGGTGTTGTTGTTGTTTCTTGATGGCAAAGATGGCTGGGAAAAGCTTCATTTCCAGCATGGAAAAGCTGTCTGATGATAATTATGCTTCGTGGTCAGTAATGATGCGATCTCTGCTGGCAACAGAGGATCTAGAAAATACCCTTGATGGATCTGACCAGAATGCACAGCACAGGAGGAAAGCCAAAGCATATTTGGTACTGTGCCTTCAACCAAACCAACTCGTCCATGTGAGGAATAAGGACACTCCTGAGGAGATTTGGCAAGCTTTGAGAGGGAGACTTGCATGTTTCAGATGATTTGGACTAAAAGGCTGTATTCAGCAAAGCTTGTTCAGGGCCAGGATGTCAGAAAGCATTTGGACAATCTAAAGCATATATTGGTTGGAGCAGAAGAAAGGGGCCTGCAATATACAGAGGCACAGAAGTGTTATTTGGTGCTTTGAAGTTTGTCCGAGGATTGGGACTTTCTGGTACATTCTTTTCAGAATGTGAGAGTCCAGGACTTAACATTGGATTCAGTTTGTGGAAAAATCCTAGAAGAAGTGGACCGAAGATCTTTTGAAAAAGCCCAGAAGCAGACGATGGCACAGTGCGACCAGGAGGAGGCGCAAGTGGCCGGCTTTGGTCCAGATGGTGTTCCTGGGAATTGTGAGGAAGCTGCAGTTCTCCAGGTCAAAACACGACAGTGTTTTGTCTGTAACCAGCCGGGGCATTTTGCCAGGAATTGCCCAAACAACAAGGCTAGAAGTTCTCGTGGGAACAGAGGGGCAAGAAGTTTGTCAACAACAACAAAGCCTCAGGTGTTCATGGCTGCAGCGAATGAGAGGATCACCGAGAAGAACAAGTGGTATTTGGACAGTGCTGATTCTCCGCATGGGAATACAGTCTGGAGAAGGAGGTGAGACTGGGATGATGAATTTTGGAATCCACTCTGCACACCATCATCCCCTGACAAATTATAGATACTAATTTCACATATGCATTTCCCCCTGAAACGTTTGCAAATCCCCCTCTCTCTATGTGTGTGTGTGTGTGCATTTCTCCTACAATATTTGCAAGCCATATATTTATATATATATATTCATATCTATCTAGACATGTCTATATATATTTGTGTGTTCATTTCCCCCCTGTAATATTTGCAAGCCCTATATATAGGTAGGTAAGAATATATTCATATCTATCCAGACATTTCTCTTTATATAGATAATTATATCTATATAGGATTTGCATAAACTTGGAAACATATGAGGGTAAATTCATATATAAAAATAATGTATATGTATGGCTACAGATACACAGATCAATATGTATAAAGGATCTGCAAAGACCTGCAAACATATGAGGGGAAAATTCATATATAAAATTATTGTATATAGATACTAGATACAAATATAAAGGTACATAGAGATTGCAAAAGCTTGCTAGGGGTTAATGTCTATATATCTGTTGGAGAGTTTAACAAATATTTCAGATGAAATTGCTTTCATAAGATTAATCTATATACTGTATATAAAAAGGTAATGGACTTTCGGCCTAGAAGTAAACAACAAAACTAAAAGCCACAGAACCACGAAACTTCGCAACACAACACAACTACCTTGCCGCTAGGTTCCTACAATAAAACCCAATATCTGGAACCGAACCGGGACACCATAAACCCAAAAAACAGGAAAAAAACGAACTGCGCCTGTGCCGAAGAGGAACCGGCGCGTGCCCAGCATACCCCCTCCCCCCTCCTTCAACTGTCGCTCCCCCGCCCCTCGCGTGCTTGCCTATTCTCGTCACCGCCACCATCTTTCCCAACATCCCCAAACCACACCGCGTGAGGAAAATGACAGCCACTGGGGATCACCATTTCTTCACCCCCATTGAAAGGAAGACATGCGGCTGAGAGGGAAAGGGAAAGGGTCCGAGGCCGCCAGGCATGCCGGGACTTGGAGTCCAAAACACATCCGGAGAGGCCTAGCCTCCCTTGCCTCCTTCAGCCGCTGCTGCTTCAGGCTCCTTTTAATGGCCTGGAGGGAGGTGCGGGCCTTGGAGATGTGAGCGCTGACGGCCTGGCAGCAGCGGAGGAGGTGGCGCTGGATTGGGCACGGCACTGGGGAAGGAGGGAGCAGCGAGGCCTGCACGGAGCCCCCCGCCGCCACCACCCTCCGGCGACGCTTGGCCAGGAGCGGGGCCAGGGAAGGTGGCGAGGAGAGGGACCCTCAGGCCTTCTATCTCTCCTTGGCCTGTCAGCCCTGTGGGAGGATGTGACTAGGCCTTGACTAGGCCGCAAAACAATTCAGACGTGGTGAGGAGAAATTGGGGTAAATCTTTCGGGGTGACAAAAGAATGCGGGTGTCCTTGGACTGAATGGAAATGGGGGCCAATGTAAAGGAAAGGGAAATGGGGGGTCTTTGCGGGGAGGAGAAATACAATAGAATCATACAGTTAGGAGAGACCCCTAAAGGCCATCCAGTCCAACCCAATTCTCCCATGGAGAACACAATCCAACCACTCCCAACGGATGGTCATCCAGCCTATATATAATAATGATGATGAAGATAATAATAAGAATAATAATAATAGAAGCATAGAATCCAAGAGTTTGGAGAGACCCCTAAGGGCTATCCAGCCCAACCCTTCAGACTATGCAGCAGGACACAATCCAACCATTCACAACACATTGACAAGGTGCTAAATTCGTAAATACAGTAATTACAGCATAACATTACTGCGTATTGAACTACTTTTTCTGTCAAATGTGTTGTATAACATGAAGTTTTGGTGCTTAATTTGTAAAATCATAACCTAATTTGATGTTTAATAGGCTTTTCCTTAATCCCTCCTTATTATCCAAGTTATTTGCTTATCCAAGCTTTTGCCGGCCCGTTTAGCTTGGATAAGTGAGACTCTACTGTACCATTGCACTGACTTAGGGCCCTTTAACACATGGCTAAAAACCATGTCCCAGAAGTAACTGGGATAAAAGGTGGGTTGATACATTTCAAAGTTTCAACAAAGTGCAGGCAGAGGTGAGTTAACAGCTGAAAAGCATGTGTTAAAAAGGTGTGTTTAAAACACAATTCTGCCCCAAAACATGCACCTTCGCATGACTGTATATCCCTGCAGTCATGCAAAACATGTGCTTTCCTTCCCCTGTGTGGACTGCTCTAGCACACGTGCTCTTTTTTAAAGCCCAAAACAGCTGATCAGGCTGTCAAAAAATGCTGCCATGGACAAACGGGTGGCTCAAAGGAAGGACAAGTGAAAAGTAATTAGAACTCTGAAATTCTTTCTTTGAACTTTATAAACAGAGCTTGAATTAACAATTGGGTCAAGAGAGAGATAAGAAATCTGCTTGTGTTTACATTATATTTGCATGTGCACATATGAGGTCTAGCATATTACGGAGAGAATTAAAAAAAAAACAACAACTCAACTTCTGCTGGATGTTCTATCCATCCTCCATCTTGATCCGCTTCAAAGGAAGATGTGAGGATGGCACGGGACAATTTCCTGGGACTGACAGGCCTGAGTGTGGACCTGCTGCCAGGTACTGGGATTTTTGCTTCATTTTTAAAACACGCATTTTGGCACTGTCCGGAAGCGTCCTTAAACTTAAACTGTATTAATCAATGAAATTAACGCATATTCATAGATGGCATCGACCCAAAGGTGGGCTATGACCTTGACAGTGACCTGTATCATGGCCTATGGAATCAGAGAAAGTGGGATAGGTGTCACTGCTTTCAAAAGGAGAGTTGCAGCTCGTAATTCACTCCTATTGTATTTACTTTCCTGTTATTCTTCCTTTCCTCAAGCTCCTTCACTGCCTTCTTAACAATTTTCATCAGCAATCCTTGGAGCTAAACTGCACCTCCAGGCTCAGGGGACCTGTGAGCTCCAGTTGCAAAAGAAGTGGGGAGAAGGAATGCTGTCTCGTTGTGTCCTGTTTATCTATTCCACGGGTGCATAGGCAAGGCTGCCACGGAAAGGAGACAATTAGCCCAACATGCTGAGCCTGTTTTGGCCTCTGTCACTTTTGATACACGCTTCCTGTTAGGTATGGGTTTCACAGGCCTAAATTTGACCTCAGTTTCCTGCCTGTCAACATCTCTGCTGGTGACAATAACCTCGAAACGCCGATTGGTATGTAATTCTATACCAGCCTTCCTCAATCCAGGACTCTCCAGATGTGTCTCATGACAATTCTCATTGACCGAGTGCTTTGGGTGGGTAAGGAGGGAGAGAGCTGTAGTCCAGCACCTGAAGGGGAAAAGGTTCTGCAAGGCTGATCCAGATTAGTGTGAATAAATACACAAAATGCCTATCGCAGCTGCTGGTTTTGGAATGCCTTCTTTATTAAACGGTGGATCTTGTATTGCCAAACCTGCAGGTCACACTTTGCCCGGTCTGTTGCCAAGAAATCAGAGAGGGCTCAATTAACAATACTGTATGCCATTTTCCCCTATTTCTGGTACTATTGGAGCTATTTAAAAACATGACAGGCCAAAGGTAGAAGTGTGGCTATATAATACCAGTTAAAGAGTGTAGAATTATAATGGATAAAAGCCATCAGAAAAGGAGTGTTAAGGTTTGTATGTGTATCTGAAAGATAAAACGAAAAACAGAGAGAATGTAGAATTTTTTTTACATTTTTAGTAACTGCAGCTAGATTAGTGGTAGTGAGATATTGGAAAGGAGCAACTACCCCTACTAAAGAAATGTGGCTAGAAAAAGTAGTTGAGATAAAAAAATATGGATAAATTGACTTTTATGATTAAAAAGAACACCGGACGAGCTATGAAGGAAACGGATTGGTCAAATCTTGAAGCCTATATACAAGAAGAACTAAGAAGATGATGTACAAATAGACATAAATGGAAGACAGAAGAGTGGAAGTCTACCCCCCCCCATAAGTAACCTTCCCCTTTTCTTTCCCTTCCCCCTCTTTTCCCTCCCCTAGAACCCTTCCCTTACTTGTACCACCCTTAGAAACTCACTCCCCTCCCCTTCCCCTAAATATAGGGAATAGGCCCCCCTTTCCTTTTCTCACTTATTTTTACCATAGCTATTTACCTGCCCATACTTACCTCACTCTTTCCTTTAGCAACACAATTGTAACAAACTTCAATAAAAAATTAAAAAAAAGGTTTGTATGTGTATCTGTGACTCATTTTGTGTTTCGATGTCAGTTTGTACTTGGTAGTAAAATGTAGCTGTGTAGTTTTGGTAATATATATCACTGCTACTTAAATTGTGGATCCTGACCCTAAATGGTGTCCCCGTAGCTCAATGTTGGGGGTCACCAAAACTGGCAACAGTAAAAGCAGGATTGTTGTATGTTTTTCGGGCTGTCTGGCCATGTTCCAGAAGTATTTTCTCCTGACGTTTTGCCCACATCTATGGCATCTATCCTCAGAGGATGCCTGCCATAGATGTGGGCGAAACATCAGGAGAGAATACTTCGGGAACATGGCCATACAGCCTGAAAAACATAACACAACCCTGTGATCCCAGCCATGAAAGCCTTCGACAACACAACAGTAAAAGTGTCCTGAATGTCACCCATTTGCACAAATTTGTTAGCAAGTGGGCTCTGCAGAAAATGTTTCAGCTGTAGTCTTCAAAAAGAAAAACCAGCCTGTTCAGCAAGCCTTGCAAATGCTGATTTGTTATCAGTAAATGTTTGATTTTCATACCTATTTTATATCACTATGTATCTGGAGTCATGTAAAAATTTATCTGGTGGAAAGGGAGTTGTTATATATCCTAAAATTGGGTTTGTTTTACTATTGCCATTGTATTATGTTGTTTCTTTCCTAAACAAAACAAAAATCTTTAAAAAAAACATTACAAGGCTTTTTAGAAGCATCATCTGCAGGCTTGTAAATTAAAGATCATTCTTAATTGTTCAATTGTAATTGCTTAATTGAGAGCAAAACCTAGTGAATTATTCATTACAAGTTTGGCATCGGGAATTCCAAAAAGATTCTAACACAAAACTTTCAAGTCCCCTCTACACTGCCATATAAAATCCAGATTATCTGCTTTGAACTGGATTATATGGCAGTGTAGACCCATATAAACCAGTTCAAAGCAGAGAATGTGGATTATCTGATCTGATAATCTGGATTATATAGCAGTGCAGAAGGGGCCTCAGTGGTTAGTAAATAAGGACCAATTTTGTGAAAAGCAAGCAACGAGAGATGCTTACAGATGAGGAATGTTGAAACTAATACACGTTGTTTGTTCCCTTTATGTGTTATTTGCTGTACTGTGAAGTACATTAATGCTGTGAATCTCCAACGTACTTTCATCACCTGTATACACAATCTAACAGCATGTTCAATAAAGAATAATGAAAATGTGAATACTGGCTGGGTATCTGTTATTAGGAATTCCCAAATCTGAAGCTGTCCATGCGGGTAGCTGAGACAGTGACACCTTTGCTTTCTCATATTCTATTAATAATAATAATAATTTTATTTCTTACCAGTCACTACTTGTGGCTCAAGGAGGGTTGCAGAATAATTAAAGCACACACACATTGTAAAAATATCACAAATACACATATTCAAATGTATATCTATAAAAGATACATATTACACGAAATTATGAAAAATATGTTTAAAATCACTTTCAGGCTATCTGGATAAGGTAGGCAGACTTAGTTTTGTGTCCCATTTCCAAGAGATTTCAAACACAGATATATTTTTTTTAAAATCGGAAATTCAAACATTTCTGGTCCCAAGTATTTTGGATAAAGGATACTCAAATTATAGATCTACACACAGTGAACTCTCAGTAGTGTTAGTTATGCCTATTTTTTAATACTAACTCTACTCTATGGGGATTGGTAGATGCTGAGGAAATACAGTTTTTGGCTGCTTGAGTTACAATTAAAAATAGGCCTAGTTAATACTATACCCCATACTATGCCCTACCATAAACTTTGTAATTACTGTACTTGATTTCTTTCTTTATCGTGTCAAAAGCGAATTGAGAATACAGTTATAATGTATTAAAGAAAAACACAAAGTTAAAAACTTGGCATTAGGCTAAATTTCCTTTCACCAGAAGCTGGGCACCTGTGAGTTCCTCTGGTGTTGCTGTAAGGTCCTTTATTGTGCATGTGGCAGGGCTCAGACTGCATTGCAGTAGGTGGTCTATGGTTTGCTCTTCTCTACACCTTCCTGTTGCAGACTCCACTTTGTAGCCCCATATCTTAAGATTGGTTCTACATCTCGTGGTAACAGAGTGCAGTCCGTTCAGCGCCTTCCAAGTGGCCCAGGCTTCTGTGTGCCCAGGAGAAAGATTCTCATCTGGTATCAACCACTGATTGAGGTTCCGGGTTTTAGCCTGCCACTTTTGGACTCTCACTTGCGGAGTTGTTCCTGCAAGTACCTCTGTGGATCTTAGGAAGCTGTTTCTTGATTTAAATTGTTGGCATGCTAGCTGATATCCGAACAGAGGATGGGCTGGAGATGTCTATGTCTTGGTCCTTTCATTATTGGCTGCTACTTCCTGATGGATATCAGGTGGTGCAATACTGGCTAAGCAGTGTAATTTCTCCAATGCCATAGGGCACAGACATCCTGTGATAATATGGCATGTCTCATTAAGACCCACATCCACTGTTTTAAGGCGGCGAGATGTATTCCACACTGGGCATGCGTACTCAGCAGCAGACTTACCGTATGACCGGGACTCAAAAAGATCTTGTCGTGGGTGTCTACTACAGACCTCCGAGTCAGGATGAAGGACTTGATGAAGCCTTCTGTCAACAGCTGACCAAACAGGCACAAAGAAGAGATATAGTAGTCATGGGCGATTTCAATTATCCCGATATCTGCTGGAAAACAAACTCAGCCAAGAGTACAAAGTCCAACAAATTCCTGACTTGCCTTGCAGATAATTTTATGGTCCAGAAGGTAGAAGAGGCAACAAGGGGATCAGCAACTCTTGATCTAATCTTAACAAATGTGGAAGACCTGATCAATACAGTTGAAGTGGTTGGATCCTTAGGGGCAAGTGACCATGTGCTCCTGCAGTTTGCAATACAAAGGAATGCTGAAACTAAGACAGGTCAAACACGCATTCTGGACTTTAAGAGAGCTGACTTCCAAAAAATGAAGGAATTACTGAGCGGCATTCCATGGACGCCGATATTAAAAAACAAGGGAGTTAAGGATGGATGGGAGTTTTTCAAAAGTGAAATACTCAAGGCGCAAATGCAAACAGTGCCAACAAAGAAGAAAAATAAGACAAGTGCAAAGAAGCCAGAATGGATGTCCAAAGAACTTCTAACTGAGCTAAAGCTCAAAAGTGACATGCACAAGAAGTGGAAAAGGGGAGAAATCACCAAAGAAGAATTCAAACGTATAGCCAACTCCTGTAGGGAAAAGGTTCGCAAGGCTAAAGCGCAAAATGAGCTCAGGCTTGCCAGGGACATAAAAAACAACAAAAAAGGTTTTTTTGCTTACGTTGGTAGAAAAAGGAAGAAAAAGGAGGCGATAGGGCCACTGCAAGGAGAAGATGGGGTGATGGTGACAGGGGATAGGGAAAAGGCAGAACTGCTTAATGCCTTCTTTGCCTCGGTCTTCTCACAAAAAGAAAGCCATCTTCAACCTCAGTAACATGGAATGGACGAAGGATTGGGGGAAATCCAACCCCAAATAGGGAAACAAGTTGTCCAGGAACACCTGGCCACTCTAAACGAATTCAAGTCGCCAGGGCCAGATCAGCTACATCCAAGAGTATTGAAGGAACTAGCGGAAGTTATTTCAGAACCACTGGCAATCATCTTCGAGAGTTCTTGGAGAACAGGAGAAGTCCCAGCAGATTGGAGGAGGGCGAATGTGGTCCCTATCTTCAAGAAGGGAAAAAAGAACGACCCAAACAATTACCGTCCGGTCAGCCTCACATCAATACCAGGCAAGATTCTGGAAAAGATCATTAAGGAAGTGGTCTGCAAACACTTAGAAACAAATGTGGTCATTGCTAATAGTCAACACGGATTTACCAAAAACAAGTCATGCCAGACTAATCTGATCTCTTTTTTCGATAGAGTTACGAGTTGGGTCGATACAGGGAATGCTGTGGATGTAGCGTACCTGGATTTCAGTAAGGCCTTCGACAAAGTCCCCCACGACCTTCTGGCAAACAAACTAGTAAAATGTGGGCTAGACAAAACTACGGTTAGGTGGATCTGTAATTGGCTAAGCGAACGAACCCAAAGGGTGCTCACCAATGCATCGTCTTCATCATGGAAAGAAGTGACAAGTGGAGTGCCGCAGGGCTCCGTCCTGGGCCCGGTTCTGTTCAACATCTTTATTAACGACTTAGACGAAGGGTTAGAAGGCACGATCATCAAGTTTGCAGATGACACAAAACTGGGAGGGATAGCTAACACTCCAGAAGACAGGAGCAGAATTCAAAACGATCTTGACAGACTAGAGAGATGGGCCGAAACTAACAAAATGAAGTTCAACAGGGACAAATGCAAGATACTTCACTTCGGCAGAAAAAATGGAAATCAAAGATACAGAATGGGGGACGCCTGGCTTGACAGCAGTGTGTGCGAAAAAGATCTTGGAGTCCTCGTGGACAACAAGTTAAACATGAGCCTACAATGTGATGCGGCAGCTAAAAAAGCCAATGGGATTTTGGCCTGCATCAATAGGGGAATAACGTCTAGATCCAGGGAAGTCATGCTCCCCCTCTATTCTGCCTTGGTCAGACCACACCTGGAATACTGTGTCCAGTTTTGGGCACCGCAGATGAAGGGAGATGCTGACAAGCTGGAAAGCGTCCAGAGGAGGGCGACTAAAATGATTAAGGGTCTGGAGAACAAGCCCTATGAGGAGCGGCTTAAAGAGCTGGGCATGTTTAGCCTGCAGAAGAGAAGGCTGAGAGGAGACATGATAGCCATGTACAAATACGTGAAGGGAAGTCATAGGGAGGAGGGAGCAAGCTTGTTTTCTGCTGCCCTGCAGACTAAGACACGGAACAATGGCTTCAAACTACAGGAAAGGAGATTCCACCTGAACATCAGGAAGAACTTCCTCACTGTGAGGGCTGTTCGGCAGTGGAACTCTCTCCCCCGGAATGTGGTGGAGGCTCCTTCTTTGGAAGCTTTTAAGCAGAGGCTGGATGGCCATCTGTCGGGGGTGCTTTGAATGCGATTTCCTGCTTCTTAGCAGGGGGTTGGACTAGATGGCCCATGTGGTCTCTTCCAACTCTACTATTCTATGATTCTATGATATTAATATTGAAATGCAATCACCAAACACAAATACTGTACACACTTAATGTGAAAAGTTTTACTGTATTGCAAAAAAGATTTTACATATACACAATTTCTTCCGTGTGTTGTCGAAGGCTTTCATGGCCAGAATCACTGGGTTGCTGTGAGTTTTCTGGGCTGTATGGCCATGTTCCAGAAGCATTCTCTCTTGACATTTCGCCCACATCTATGGAAGGCGTACTCAGAGGTTGTGAGGTCTGTTGGAAACTAGGCAAGTGGGGTTTATATATCTGTGGAATGTCCAGGGTGGGAGAAAGAACTCTTGTCTGTTGGAGGCAGGTGTGAATGTTGCAATTGGCTACCTTGATTAGCACTGAATGGCCTTGCAGCTTCAAAGCCTGGCTGCTTCCTGCCTGAGCGATCCTTTGTTGGGAGGTGTTACCTAGCCCTGATTGTTTACTTTGCCAGTTGCTTGCGAGTTCCGGATAACAGAGAGTATACTGCATAGGTAGATGTGGATCCATTTGGATCTACCAGTTTGAGGATCGCTGCGGCCCCAGAGAAGCCCAGGAGGCCATCCATATATTCTGGACTCAATCCCCTCCCACGCTGCCATCTCCTTTTCCTTTTGGGTCACGTCTTAATTAGACGGTAAGCCTTGAGGGCAGCGAGCTGTTGATGCCGCAAACGCCATGGATAAATATAAAAGCAGGCCTCTGCCCCTTGCCCCTCACACGGGAGTGCAATTGAGAACCGGAACTCTTTGTCTTGCTGTACGACGATCTGAAGACCGAGCCTCTATGGCTTTGTTTTGCTTCTTTTTTTTCTCCTCCTTTCCGAGCGGCTTGCTGCTCTTGCGCACGCGTAGGGAGGGCGAAAAGGGGCGGGGCAGGTCTTGTGTGTGTGTGCGCGCGCGCACGAAGGCACGCACGCGCTCGCTGTCTCTCCCTCGGACTCCTCTGAAAAAAAAAAAGCCTGCCCCCTTTGTGTCCCAGCGCTCGCTGATTGGGGCCTGGGCGCGCATGCGCGGTAGTCGCTCGCCGCTGCTACCGCCGCCGCCACCGCTATTGCTGCTGTTGCTGTGTATGTCTGTCCCTCTCTTTCTCTCTTTCACTCGCCATGTTGTTGTGAGTCTCCCTCACGGCGGCGGCGGTGGTGGAGGAGGAGGAGGGGGAGGGGCGGCGGCGGCGGTGGTGGTGGAGGAGGAGGAGGAGGCGGAGGAGGAGGAGGAGGAGGCGACGGAGGAGGGTAGGCGAGAGTGGCCGCGCGGGGCCATTATCGGCGCGAGCGCTGCAGGCGGAGGGAGCCCCCCTCCCCGAGTCCGTTACAGCCTGTGAGTATTCCAGCAGGGGGAGGGTGCGCGCAAGGAACGGCAGGGAGGCGGCGCGCGCGGCGGGCATTCCAACCCCTCTCCGCTCCCCCCTCCGCGCCCGCTCACCCACGTTCTATTGTTTCGGCGCCGGGGGAAGAAAAAAGAAAGAGAAAGGCGGAGGGAGGGAGGGAGAGAGAGAGAGAAGGGAAGAGCTGCTGCTGCTGTGCCCTCCCCTCCCCCCCGCGCCGGGCCTGCATGGTGGCTCCGCGTTACGTCCCTTTGTGTTCCAGTGTGGAGGCGAGGAGGCCATACAAAGCGCCGCGCTAAGGTGGAAAGGGGAGAGAAAGAGACGAGAAGGGTGGCGGCCGATGTGGGTGTGGTGCTGGAAAGAGCCAGCAGAGGATCTTTGGAAACGTTTCCACGGGTGGGCTGCTCCCCCTCCCTTCCCCTCCCCAAATAATAAAATGATCACTGGGTTGCTGTGGCCATGTTCCAGAAGCATTCTCTCCTGACATTTCGCCCACATCAATGGCAGGCATCTTCAGAGGCTGTGAGGGCTATTGGAAACTAGGCAAGTGGAGTTTATATATCTGTGAAACGTCCAGGGTGAAAGAAAGAATTCTTGTCGGTTGGAGGAAAGTGTGAATATTGCAATTAATCACCTTGAGCATTGAAAAACCTTGCAGCTTCAAGGCCTGGCTGATTCCTGCCTGGGGGAATCCTTTGTTGGGCTGTGTTAGCTGGCCCTGATTGATTCATGACCCTAATTCCCCCGTTTTTAGAGTGTTGGCCTTTATTTACTGTCCTGATTTTAGAGTGATCATCTTTACCACACTTTTTATCATCTTGATATCTCTCTAGCCCCTTCCACATAGCTGTATGAAATCCACATTGAACTGAATTCTATAGCAGTGTGGATCCAGATAGCCCAGTTCAAATTAGATATTGTGGGATTTTCTGCCTTGATACTGTATTCTGGGTTATATGGCTGTGTGGAACGGCTCTCAAATAATGCAGTTCAAAGCAGATATTGTAGGATTTTCTGCCTTGATATTCTGGGGGCCCTTCCACACAGCCATATAACGCAGAAAATCCCACAACATCTGCTTTGAACTGGTTTATCTGAGTCCACACTGCCATATATTCCAGTTCAATGCAGATAATGTGGGATTTATTCAGTTGTGTGGAAGGGGCCTAGGTTATATGGCAGTGTGGAAGGGCCCTCTGTGGGCTTTGTTGCCTCTTGGGATATGCAGCTCTAGCTGTCCTTAGGATATGGAGATCACATAAGAGTCAAGGGGATCCTTTTGGAAGTGGGTGGGGCAGTGTGTTAAGGAGGAAGGGGCCTTTCTGGTGGGTGCTTTCGAAGTGGCCTTCTCTTTGTGAAGCCTGTGGATCAACGACGGGGTGTGTGCACCCTTTGTAGGAGAAGGCTGTGCTTGGAGGCCTCCTCGGCTGTGGGAGGCGAAAGAGGAGCATCGGCAGGGCACTGGATTGGCCAATCGACCAGTTAACCTCTTTTTTTCCCTTTGTTGTTTTGGTGGATCCTTGCCAACAGGAACTGTCTTTGTGTGTTCAGCCTATTCTGACAAGGAGAGCGAAAACTGTAACAAGGCTAAACTGTGGGAATATTTGAGCTGAAGTGCAATTTCTGTAGTGGAACCTAACTGGTAGTTAGGCCCTCAGCGACATGAGATTCCATTTTGTGTTGTAATCTGAGGAAATGATATATGTAACAAAAGAGTAAGGTGGGGGAGAGTAGCTGTTAAAAGAAGTGGTGTCTAAAAATAGGAATGTTCTTGTGTTACACTGAAATTATTCTCTAGGGAAGTTGTGTAGAAAAAGGAAAGCATTGGCCTACCCGTTGTCTCTTAAAGTTTCATTGGTCCCATCTATTCCGATCATTTAATTTTGACTCTAGTTCCAAACTAGCTTCAAAATGCCATGGTCAGACAAACTCCTGCAAAAGTGAACAAAAGTAACATCTTAATGTGCATCAGTCTTTTGTGGTTTTTGTAATCTCAATCTGGGTCTCAAACCTGTTCCAGGATTTCCTATGTAATCATCTGCACATCACTTTCATCCATACCAGTTTGAAATGACATTAAAGGGTTAGTTTAGATGGGGCCATAGTAAAGGTAATCTGAATCCTAAAGGGAGACTGGGTTGCTCTGCTTGTTGCAGCAAAATAATAAGGGTCTTGTGCGACTTTAAAGATTATAGCTCATTTATTATAGCATTACCTTTTAATGGCTATAGACCACACTTTCATATGTAAGAAGACATCTTTAGAACTTCTGTTAGTTAATAGAGTAGATACATTCTAGAATATTGCTTAAAGGTTTGATACCAGATGCAGAAATAACATGGAAGGAATAGTCAAAGGTTCCTACACAAGCGCAAAAAACAGTTCAACATGTTTTAGCAAACATTTTATTCAAAACTGACAATGTGCACATGAAATAAACTAAGCAGATTCGCATTTGGATTTGTCCTGAGATAAACTGAAAGTATTTTCCAATATGTATCCAAGGATATCTACCCCCCCCCCCCCCCAAAAAAAAAATAACTTCCACCTATGATTTCCATTTTGTTCACTGGGCTCATAAATCAATGGTTTTTTTTTAATATGCTGATGATGCATGATAAGATTTTCTGATTTCTCCTTTTCTTTCTTGTTTTGCGATTCACATGTGATCAGTAAGGGATTCTGGAGGTAGCTGCAGTTTATCTTGCCTGTTGTGAGCAGATATGCACAGTTGCAATAAGATCAGTGAGAATAAAATCCAATTTTTTCCAACTTAGGCTTTATTGCACTGTTTACTGCAGATATCTGGGATAATTCAACATGGTACGAATGTATTTCTCCAGTCCTCTTTCATTGTTCTCTAACTTTTCCCAGTAAAATTGCTGCTAAAAACATTCCAGTTAGGTAGAGGGAAAGAAGAAAAAATCTTCTTTGTGGGCAGCTTTGTAAAATGAATTATGTCTGTTTATACTCCAATATGGTTGGAGTGAGATTGTAGTGTTTCTAAAGCCCCCTCCCCCACATCCCAAATATCTATACTCTGGGGGGGGGGGGGGAATCAAGAGATATTTTAAACAACTGCTGAAGTGGGTTATAGTCTACAAAAGATGACACTGTAGTTCAGGCATGGACAAAGTAAGGCCCGGGGGCCGGATGCAGCCCCCTGGGTGCTTAACTCAGGCCCTCCTAATTTTCCCTGTCCTCTTGGCATAAAGACATAGTGGCCTGCTGTGGGAGGAAGGCACACAGAAGCTGAGAGCTCTCTGGAGCACTCTCAGCCACTTCATAATCATCATCATCATACTTTTTTATAACCTGCCCTATCTCCTCAAAGCATGTCTTGCCCTCCTCCCAGCATAAGGATGGTGCAAGCAGCCCTGTTCTTATGCCGGGAGGATGGCTTAAGGCTTGAGGTGGCTGAGAGCCCCTCGGAGCACTCTCAGCTACCACCTATCTCGCCCTCCTCCCAGCATAATGCCAAGAGGACAACCCCAAGGATCAGGGGAGGAGAATCGGGGTTGTTGCCGCATGCCTCCCCTTCTGCCCAGCATAAGGATGGGGCGAGCAGAACTGTCTATATGCTGGGAGGACAACCTGAGGATGACTCGGGCCCTGCTCGGGCCCCTCCTGACCATCCTCTCTCCCGGCTCAGCCCTTCTGGCTGGGCCCGCAATGTGGGCCCAAAGCAAAAAAGCTTGCCCATGCCTGCTGTGGTGTCTATTGGTCCTTTGAAAATACTACAAAAATGGGTTATTGCGCTTAGTGGTTCATGTAAAACAATTGAATAATCTTTATTCCTTAGAAAGTCTCTAATAGATAACTATGGTGGGGGGGAAAGACTGCTAATTGATAAAACTGATATTTTGGACAATTTTGGATTTGTGGGGAAATGTTTCTTCCTTTGTAGTATATTTTGTATTTCATTTGAAATAGTTTTTCAGAATATTTTTTCATTTCATTATGACTAATAATAATGTCACAGTAAAATTATGCTGTAGAATTTCAGAAAATAATTCAGTAATAAAAAATTTCTATAAATGTTATGATTTGCCTGACTGTGTAACCCTGTTTAGATATAGGGAAAATCTTCGTATATTGCATTTACAGAAACATAAGGATTCTTTTTCTCTTCACTTTTGTGCCTCTGAAAAAAATCCTCAGCTAGAATCACATGAGATTTCAGAAGATAGTTCCTTTAAACTCCATATAAAATGTATTACTCTCAAAACACTTTTTGAAATCATAGCACATTAATGGACACGTATAAAAAGGAAAATATTCCCATGTACTTCCCTTCCCAGGAGGCCTTTGAAAATTACATGTATTTCTTCTTGGACATGGTATGAGATTAATTTATGGGATCGAAAAGCCATTTAGAGGGAGGGAAAGGATTAAGCTGAGACAGGCAACAAGGGATGAGTTGGAAGCAGAAGGTTAGAATTTGAGGCCCAGCATTGAAATAGAGAGTCTCCCAAGAAGAGATACTATTGACCATTTGTCTTCTCCTTCTCTCAATCTCAAGGCCCAGTCAGTATGCCAGGATCCCATATCTTTCACAAGGATCCCTAGTTCCTGGTGTTTTGAATGTGTTAGCCCTTATTTGGATTCTAGAGTAAACCCCACATAGAAAAGATTATGAGGGGCTCCTGTAGCCAAATTATTCAGGAGTGGTGCTGCATATGCCAGTAACTCTTTTAGCACAGACTTCCAGCTACTGAACATGGCCTTGATAAATAGCAGACTTAACAAGCATGATCACCTTCTGCTCCCTGCCAGGAACACCATAAATTGTTGCATAGCTTTCAGTCATGAAGCTTGCAAAACTGCAGGACTCTGCCTAAAACAAGTATATATTTATTTAAAAACTTAAAAGAAACTAAAATAGTTTTAAAAGTTAGTTTTTAAAACTCAGAGACAGAAGGAAAAACACAATTCGTAAATTTTCAGAAGAAATGAAACCAGTCTGGCTTGTCTTGGACAAAATTATTCCTATTGTGTACCACCTTTACTACAGTTTTTCCTGCTTCTTGGGCTAGTGGTATGTGCAGTAGGGCCTCTGTTGAAGGTTTCAACTGCCTGTGGTTTTATAGGTCAACATATCATATACTTGTGTGTACGTTAATCTCATATGTTAGTTGAGGGAAGGTTTGATCACCAAATTATGGATTTTGATACAATTTGTGGATAATTGAAGTGTCATTCCTTGCAGTGAGGAAACAGCCAGCTCTGCCTCAGGGGAACAGCCTCTTTTGCTGTCTTCACCACCCCCATTTTCCTGCCTAGCCATTAAAGAAGATCTTTTGCCAGTCTTTTGAGATGTTTCCTATTTTGATAAAAGTTAACACATGGTTTAAATTCCTGCCAAAAAAGGTGGTGGTGGCGGAGAACCTTCCCTTGAGTAAAATTGCAAAAGATAATGATATAGTCCTTCCCAAGAAAACCTAAATGAATCACTGGCCGCCTCTCATAACTCCTTGGAGGGGGGTGTGTGCCAAAGAATAGATGCCTCCACCATCATTTTCCCACCCCCACCCAGGCATTCAAAAGGGCCAGAAGAGAGAATAATGGGGGATCTTTTTCCCTAGCTGTGGCTTCTGAATAGTTTTTAAAGGTAACCCCACATGTATGTTGTATCGTTGTAGTGTGATTGAGAGTTAATTTGCTTTTACTAATACTGGGTGTAGGTGGTACAGCAGCTACTATTGGTCAGCATCTTCATGCTGTAGCACCTTCATAAATTGGTTAACTACACCATAGGAATTGCTTGGTAATCTGGTGATGGCGACGTGTATTCTTTAATTCCATAGAACCAGATGTATGGAAGATCTGATATTTAGTGGAGGGGATGGGAAGAAAGTAGTGAGCAATAGCCAGAAGCTGAAACATGTGGTCACTGGATGAGGAGTAACAATTTGTGAGGAAATGAGAGACGACAGTGGGGATATCTGTTGAATGCCAACACTCATATCTCAGACTCTCCCCTGTCTCCATTATGGGAGAGACTGTTGCAGTCACTGTGTCTGTATATCACTTCCCCTTTGGTGATTGCAGTGGAATTGGGTGTATAGGAATAGGTTAGTCTGTTCTTCCATCTAGGGCTATGCCTCCTTCAAGGCAAAAGTGTTCATAAGCATTGATTCAGCACTGATAGTTCAGCAATGGAGTGTCTGACCTCTGCTAATAGAGAGCTTACCTCTTACAGTTAGAGATATGAACGGCCAGAAAAGAAGTGAGAAGGGGGTAGGGGAGGTTTTTTTTTTTTTTTACAATTTTTTATTTTGAAAAAATACTGAGGAATGAATTTGTGAGCTTCTCCAGGTCCTCTAGTGCTATTTTATGACATGTTTTGAGATGGAAGAATACCATAGAACAGTGGTTTTCAACCTGTGGGTCCCCAGGTGTTTTGGCCTACAACTCCCAGAAATCCCAGCCAGTTTACCAGCTGTTAGGATTTCTGGGAGTTGACGGCCAAAACATCTGGGGACCCACAGGTTGAGAACCACTGCCATAGAATCACACACTTTAGGACCTGGAAAGGCTCACAAAGACTTCTGGGTAAATATGTTTTTCATGTGAAAGAATGGATATAGAGTCTGGATAAGGAAGTCATACTGTAATGTTTAGTAAAATAAAAGGCAGCAGGAAAAGAGGAATAGATTCAGTCAAAGACACCATGGCTCAAGAGTCTACAAGATTTGAGTAGGGCAGTTGATGTTAAGGAAATTGGAAGTGTTTTCATTTACAGAGTTGCTATATGTCATAATTGACTTGATAGCAGTTAACAGCAAAAATATTTTGTTTTCCTAAATTATGTAATAGGATTTTTTGTGTGTAAAACATTGTGCACATCTAGTAATCATCACAGTTTCTGGTATTGGTAATCTTTTCTTAATCTTTTCTTTTGGTGTGGAAATAAATGCCTAATATCTGGTGGACATAAGAAAATTGAGAATCAAAATAATCTTATATGTTTTGCTTATGTTGGAGATAGTTCGTTTGTTCTTTTTCTGTCTGTTTTTTCCCTGCCTGTTCCTAAAGAGGTTCCCTACAGTAGCTCCACTTTTAAGAGCAACAACAAAAATTAAAGGGAAATTTAGTTTGTAACCGTCGTCTGACTGAACTGTACTTTTAGTGTATCAAATGTGATAATTTTGTACCAAATTTATATAATTGTATAATGTTATACAGTATTGTAACATTTTATGTTTCTAAAGTAACAAAGTTATTTCCATTTGTAAAAGATGCTAACATGTTTCTTCCAATTTTCCAAAAGTTTGCTTTTAAAAATGGGGAAAGGGTCTCCTGTAGCTTCAAAATTTCTGAAAAATTTAAATCTTCATTAACTTAAATGTATGTATAAGTGCATTATTTGCATTTCAAATATACTGTTTCCTGCTGTTTTGCGGGAATGGGAGTGGAGGGAAGTTTGGGGACAAAATAGTTTGAAGTGATTAGACTGTTCACATAAAACAAAGAAGATTGGGAGATAGTTCTAGTACTTACCAATTTGCAGATTTTTTTGCTTACTTTATTTTGTTGATGCTTTTTCCTGGCTTACTACTTGTAGGCTATAGAAGTTATTGTTGAGATTTTGGGGCCATAAAGAGTAGCATCTGTTAGACTTCTAAAGAAGGAACTACTGTATTAACAATGTTTAATGTTCACATAAATTCCTGCACTAGGCTTTCTTCTGCAAACTATCCTGTCTTCATAATTTCTGACAGCGGTTTTTTGTGTGTGTGATTTACATATGTCAGATAAGAGGCTTGTATGAGTTAGCTTTAGGTTACTTCATCTTCCATTAAATCTAACCAGATAATTTGCTTTCTATCAACATCGTTATCAGTATAAAGATATGCCATTGCCACGATTTGGGAGAGAAAGGGGTAATGACAGAAGTGTGTTTCTTCTCTGTGTTCAGTCGGACTGTGCCTGATTTTGGCTGCTCTGCTGGCACAGAAATTGCACTTAGTGTATCATGCCTTTGGGTCGTATAGCGGGTTTCTATTGTTAGGCCAGCACATATTGACTTGAAAGCAAGTGCTTCTGAAATTTATTTTGTAAGTCCCGTTGAGTTCAGTAGTTTTGCAGAATGCATATACTATTTTCAAGTATAGTTGTACAGAGTTGCTGTGCTAAGGAATTCAATGTTAGTATGTATTGTACTTGAAAAAGAAACTGTCTTGTGATCTATCATTTTCATTTTGCTTATTGAAACTGAAAGGACTTATTTTCTAGGCTTGTATACTTTGGCTATACCTCAATCTGTTTCTGCTGGCCGGGTACTGATAGACCCCCATATCCATTTTCTCATGACTCCTGAAAATGTGGGGATAGCTGAAAAATGCGGCTAGATCCAGCCCATTGGCGGCAATTGGGAACTTACAATTCCTTTCCATTCCTGGGAGCTTTCTCTTTTTTTCCTTCAAGAGAGCCTGGATATCAGCAACAGTTCCTGGGACCCTTTCCATTTTTCCTTCATAAACAATGCAGAGTTAGATATAGCTCTATAATTATATATACTAATTTCACATATGCATTTTCCCCTGAAACATTTGCAAATCTTCTATATATGTGTATTTCCCTCCTGCAATATTTGCAAGCCCTATATATTTATCTATATATATAAAAGGCTTTTGGCATCGTGGCGATGCACAGAACAACAAAACCCAACATCCCTCAAACTCTAAAATTACCCACACTATCCATCATCCCCGCCTCCAGTAAGATACAACACAAACAAACAAAAAACACAATCACAACACCAAAAAAACACAACAGGCGATGTGCGCATGCGCACAAACACAATCCTCCCAACTCTTCCCCCGCGTGCGCGCGCCCTACTGACAGAACCGTTCCCCCTCCCTCACCCTCTATTGCTGCCTCCACCGCCGAAGCCAGGGACTCGCCAGGAGAAGGCACACCTCCGCCTCACGAGGCTGAGCTACCCATCCTCGAATTGGGAGTTCCACTCCAAGACACCCGGAGGGCCTATGCTGGCCCGTCCCTGGCCTCACATTTCGCCTGGGAAACAAAAAAGGCTACTTTCCCCCTCCCTCAGTACCTTCCCGGTGTTTCGCGCCAACAATGTTACCTCCGCGTGAGGCGCTTCTGGGAAAGCGAGTCCTGCCTCTCTCTCTGTGTGTGGAGGTTCCTTTCCCACCCCTTTTCCTTTCTCTCCTGCAGCGGCGGACAAGCGCCCCATCGCCCGCCTTCCCGGCCCCGTTCTCCCCCTCCTCCTCGCCGCTGCTCAGGCCTCCTCCTGTCCTCCTCCTCCTTCGCGGGAAGAACATGGAGGCCGGCACCGGGAAGCGCAAGGCGGGGAGGAAGCCGCTACGCCCCGGGCCTGCGCCTCCACCAGAGCCCGCTCTTCCCTGGCCTACCAGGCCTGCCAACCCACCACCACACCGGCACCGCCTTCGGTAGGAGAGGGAGGGCCGGGATGGAGGGGCAAAGGAGAAGGGCAGACCTTACCCCACCACGCCTCCCGCCTGGCCCCTGAGCAGGTACAGAGCGCCTTCTTCTCCTCTTCTCTTAGTTATTTACCCTTTTCCAGTGCCCGAGGGATGACGCAAACGCCTTCCTTACAAAATTATAAATATACAGTAGAATCTCACTTATCCAACATAAACATCCCAGCACAACATTGCATAACTGAATATGTTGGATAATAAGAACGGATTCAGGAAATCCCAATTAAACATCAAATTAGGGAATCATTATACAAATTAACCACCAAAACATCATGTTATACAACAAATTTGACAGAAAAAGTATCACAATTTAAAACACTGACTACACAAAAATTGACTACTAAAACGCAGACTATGTTGGATAATCCAGAACATTGCATTACCAAATGTTGGATAACTGAGATTCTACTGTAAGATGAAATAATTACTGTGGTGCAATAATACACAACAATATAATCTCTACAATCACAACACTAAATAAAGAACAACACTCTGAAAACGGGAATTCCAGACAGGAAACAATCAGGGCCAGCTAACACCTCCCAACAAAGTATTCCCATCACCAAAGTCTGGCAAATCCTCTGTTTTCTGAGGGTCACAGACAGTAGAAGCACATAAAATATCGCAAAAAACATCACTCTGAAAACAGGGGAATTCCAGACAGGAAACAATCAGGGCCAGCTAACACCTCCCAACAAAGTATTCCCATCACCAAAGTCTGGCAAATCCTCTGTTTTCTGAGGGTCACAGACAGTAGAAGCACATAAAATATCGCAAAAAACATCACTCTGAAAACAGGGGAATTCCAGACAGGAAACAATCACGGCCAGCTAACACCTCCCAACAAAAAATTCACTCAGGGAGGAAACAGCCAGGCTTTAAAGCTACAAGGTCATTACATGCTAATCAGTTTTCCTAATTGCAGCATTCATACTTCCCTCCAACAGACAAAAACAATCAAAAATATTGTATATTCACAACCTTTCGAAAATAATATCCCCTGATGGTGCAGCGTGTTAAAGCGCTGAGCTGCTAAACTTCTGGACCGAAAGGTCGCAGGTTTGAATTCGAGGAACGGACAGAGCCCCCACTGTTAGCCCCAACTTTTCCCAACCCTAAAGTTCAAAAACATTCAAATGAGAGTAGATGAATAGGTACCACTCCAGCGGAAAGGTTACGGTGCTCCATGCAGTCATCCCACATGACCTTGGAGGAGTCTACGGACAACGCCAGCTCTTCAAGCTTACAAATAGAGATAACCACCAACCCCCAAAGTCGGACACGACTGGACTTAACGTCAGGGGAAAACGTTTACCTTTTACCTTAACTACCACAAATTCCTCAATACTTTATTTCCCATTACCACCAGACTTCGCCACAGCAACGCGTGGCCGGGCACAGCTAGTGTTTATATATATCTACTAGCTGTGCCCGGCCACGCGTTGCTGTGTCTTAGTCTGGTGGTGTTGGTCAGTCTACATTAGGTTGTATTTATGCTGTGACCTCCACCTTCTTTATACTCACATTAGTAGTAGTATTTGAAATCTGTTACCTTCTTCGGTTTTTGTGTTGATTGATAATTGCTTGAGATCCCTGTTGTCTTTGGTTTGTTGTTAATTGTAATGTCTGATTCTGCTGAGTGCGGTTTATATTTTTATTGTGGTACAATAGTCTTTTTTTTTCTTTTGCCTGTGTAGGTGTTTATTATTATTGTTGTTGTAGTGATTATGAAGGTTGGATAAGTTAGATGCTACTGTATTATTTTTGGAGGCCCAGTGTAGCACTGACTGGCCTCTCAGCCTCAGTGCCTGGCTGTTTCTTGCCTGTGATGGTGTTGATTCTTATTGTTGTTGTTGTTGTTGTTGTCATTGTTATTATTGTAATTGTTTTTTTGGAGGCCAAGTGTGAATGTAGGGATTGGGGAGGTGGATGAGTTGTGTTGTCAAATTTTGTATTTGTTATAGTCACAATGCGTTGTTGTGATTTTTGTGGGTCCGGATTGTGGTTTTGTGGTGTGGTTGTGTTGTTACAACTGAGAGGCAAGGCTTTTGTGTTGTGTTGCCAAGTTTTGTATTTCTGGGGCGTTTAGTTGTGTGCCAAGTTTTATATTTCTGGGGCGTTTAGTTGTGTTGTTAAAGTCACGATGCATTGTTGCGAGTTTTGTGGGTCTGGATTGTGGTTTTGTGGTGTGGTTGTGTTGTTACAATCGGGAGGGAAGGCTTTTGTGTTGTGTTGCCAAGTTTCGTATTTCTGGGGCGTTTAGTTGTGTTGTTATAGTCATGATGCGTTGTTGTGAGTTTTGTGGGTCCGGTGTGGTTTTGTGGTGTGGTTATGTTCTTACAACCGGGAGGCAAGGCTTTTGCATTGTTTTGCCAAGTTTTGTATTTCTGGGGCGTTTAGTTGTGTTGTTATAGTCACGATGCGTTGTTGTGAGTTTTGTGGGTCCGGATTGTGGTTTTGTGGTGTAGTTGTGTTGTTACAAATGGGAGGCAAGACTTTTGTGTTGTGTTGTCAAATTTTGTATTTCTGGGGCGTGTAGTTGTGTGCCAAGTTTCGTATTTCTGGGGCGTTTAGTTGTGTTGTTATAGTCACGATTAATTGTTGTGAGTTTTGTGGGTCCGGATTGTGGTTTTGTGGTGTGGTTGTGTTGTTACAACCGGGAGGCAAGGCTTTTGCGTTGTGTTGTTAAGTTTTATATTTCTGGGGCGTTTAGTTGTGTGCCAAGTTTCGTATTTCTGGGGCGTTTAGTTGTGTTGTTATAGTCACGATGCCTTGTTGTGAGTTTTATGGGGCCTGATTGTGGTTTTGTGGCGTGGTTGTGTTGTTACAACTGGGAGGCAAGGCTTTTGCATTGTTTTGCCAAGTTTCGTATTTCTGGGGCGTTTAGTTGTGTTGTTACAGTCATGATGCGTTGTTGTGAGTTTTGTGGGTCCTGTGTGGTTTTGTGGTGTGGTTGTGTTGTTACAACTGGGAGGCAAGGCTTTTGCATTGTGTTGGCAAGTTTTGTATTTCTGGGGTGTTTAGTTGTGTTGTTATCGCATGATGCGTTGTTGTGAGTTTTGTGGGTCTGGATTGTGGTTTTGTGGTGTGGTTGTGTTGTTGTAACCTGGAGGCAAGCCTTTTGCATTGTGTTGCCAAATTTCGTATTTCTGGGATGTTTAGTTTTGTTGTTATAGTCACTGCGCAAACAACTTTATCATTTTATATATATAGATAAATCTCTCTCTCTCTGTGTGTGTACATTTCCCCTACAATATATTCATAGATATCTATCTAGACATCTCTCTATATATAGATAATTATATCTGTATAGGATTTGCAAAGACTTGCAAACATGCGAGGTGAACATTCATATATAAAATAACTAGATGTGCCCTGCCATGCGTTGCTGTGGCCAGTTGGAATTGCATTGAATAGCCTCGCTGCTTCAAAGCCAGGCTGCTTTCTATATAGGGGCATCCTTCCTTGGGCAGGTTGAATGGGATGGAGTAGCCTTGCTGCTTGCAAGTCTGGCCGCTTTCTACCTTGTGGAATTCTTGTTTGGCCAGGTCGAATAGCAATGAATAGTCTCATTGCAGCAAGTATGAATGCTGCAGTTAGTTACCTTGATTACCATTTAATGGCCTTGCAGCTTCAAAGCCTGGCTGCTTCCTGCCTGTTGGGAGGTGTTAGCTGGCCCTGATTGTTTCCTGTCTGGAATTCCCCTGTCTTCTGAGTTTTGTTCTTTATTTACTGTCCTGATTTTAGAGATTATATTGTTCTGTATTATTATACCACAGTAATTATTACATATTATATTTATAATCTTACATTATCTTCTTAGAACACGATTATATGAGGACTCTTCTACACAGCTGTATAAAATCCACACTGAACTGGATTATATGGCAGTGTGGACTCAAGATAATCCAGTTCAAAGCAAATTATCCTGCCTTGGCATTCAGGGTTATATAGGTGTGTGGTAGGGCCTTGAGTCTACACTACCATATAATCCAGTTCAAATCAGATAATCTGTATTTTATAGGCAGTGTGGAAGAGGCCTGATTGAAGAGGCCCTGGGCACCATTAAATGGCTGAGTGAATTTCTAGGAGACAAAGTGGGCGGAGCTTAGCTTTCTAACTGGCAGCAATGGGAAAAAACAGTTCTTCCTCTTCCTCTAATTAGGACTTTATTTTTCTTGTTTTTTTATTGAAAGACATATTTTGGATGACTATGTCTTTTGTGGCCAAATTTGGTTTGATTTGGTTCAGTGGCCTTGTTGTTTATTCCAAAATAAAACGAACATAACATTTTTTTATATATAGATGTATGCATATAGATATATACAGGTACATGGAAATCTCTCAATACCTATATGTATATAGGATTTGCAAAGACTTGTAAACATATGAGGGGGAAATTCATATACAAAATTAATATATATAGATAGATACAAATATAAAGGTACATAGGGAATGCAAAGGCATGCAGGGGGAAATGCCTATATATCTGTAGCAGAGATTAACAAATATTTCAGGGGAAAATGCTTTTATAAAATTAATGGGTATATACTCCTGACTTGCAAGGGCTTCTTTCCCTTTTCAAAACATTCCCTTGGTCAAGAGCGAGGGAGGCTTTGGGAAAGAAAACACTGATAAGGGAGGGTAAGATGAGAGATAAATATATATTGCAAGCAACGGCCTCCAGGCTCCGCTGCTGGCTTGACCTTGACCCGATTATAAGCCGGGGGAGGCTTTTTCAGCTCATAAAAAGGGCTGAAAAACTGTTTATCTTCGAGTATATACGGTGTATATTTTATTCTTAATATCATAATATGTGATATTGCAAAGTGATTCTGAAAAAACGTAGTGACTACATAGGTAGTAGCAGAATACTGTCGTTGAAGAAGGAGGGAGAGATGAATTACCGTATATATGTGTAAGCCAACCCAATTATAAGCCGAGGCACCTAATTTTACCACAAAAAACTGGGAAAACTTAATTGACCCGAGTATAAGACGAGGGTGGGAAATGCAGCACCAATAAAATTACATTAATTGTGGCATCAGTAGGTTAAATGTATTTGAATATGTACACAAAACCGTAATTTAAGATAAGACTGTCCAACTCTGATCGCCTATATCCTCAAGTATAAGATGACCTGAATATAAGCCGATCAGGACTCTCACTTGAGTATAAGTTGAGGGGGCCTTTTTCAGCTCTTAAAGAAGGGCTGAAAAACTCAGCGTATACTCAAGTATATACAGTAATTTATATCCTGTCTGTTTCCCAAACTGGTGTTCAGGAAATATGAACTGAAATTCAGGATGGCTTCTATAAAGATGTGAAAACTCAACAGAAAGTTTTAAATGAGTTGGAACTAAAGTTCTGCATCATCCAGTGAAATTAGCAGTAGATAGACAAGCTGTAATGATCAATATAGTTTTTTGTATACATATTTGGGCTGGATAGTGTGCCATGTATGTGAATAGGTACAGTCTGTGTTTTACCAGACCACGCAAGAATCTAGTTATGCATCTGTAACCCTTTTTAAACGTTAAATGTCATCTGTTGACTGCTTAAGAATGAATATAAGAAGCAGTCCCTACCTCTTAACTAGTCAGCAAGTCAGTGGGATTCAGTAATTTGGAAGATGTGGTCTGTTCTATATGTGCTGCTCTCTGAGATTTTACTGATGTAAGTAATTGCTTCTAGCTTTAGCTTACATTTAAAAAAGGTACAGTGTGCTCTTGGTATCCACAGAGGATTGGTTCCAGGCTTGACTATAGGCAGCAATGGAGGCAGTAGAAAATCCCAGCTGCCAGGAACATGATAAAGAAAGGCAAGCAGATACGGAGTTCACGGATATGGCAGGTTGTGAATCCCCTATCTGCATGCTTTCTCACAGTTCAGTGTGCAACACTTTGTTCCATTCACAAAATTATGTAAAATATGGAATCCAATAACCTTTAGACTATATGTGTAAGGTGTATATGAAACATACATAAATTTTGTATCCTATCTCCATCAGTCTAAAAATCCAAAACACTTCCTGTCTCAAACATTTCAAACAAGGAATTTTCAACCTATACTTCATATGTCTTCTTTTGTAGCAGAACTCAGAATAGAGTACATAGAAATAGTATCTCATTTTGCTACTGAATTGACCCAAACTTCTTTTGTCTTTCAGCTGCCGTTAGTCATAGTGAAATGGCCATGTCTGGAGATATTGAAACTCCGCCTATGTGCTTTATTTCTAAGGCACCCAGCAGCATTTTGGGAGAATAGTGTGGAATTCATGGCTGAATGAGTAGTTTTCCCTTGCTGCTCATGTTCCCATTGACCCTGAAATCTGCTGTGGGGGCTCCCCCAGTCCTCTTGAGCAAATGGAGGGCGGGGGGTGGGGGGGTGGGATGGGCTGCCAGCCGTGCTCAATTCAATTCACAGATGGATGCATTGGATTTCACTCCCAAATGCCAGACGGATTTAGAGACCTTGATCAGATTAACAAGAAATAATAAAAGTCCATTGAAAGCACAAATGCAAATCCAAAGTTTTCATATCTATCTATATATATAAATGAGTGATGGCATCACGGCGACCGACAAACAACAAAACTACAGGCCCTCCAACCTCGAAATTTGACAACACAACCAATCATCCACGCCTCTAGGTTGATACAACAAAAAGAAAAGAAAAATGAAGTCCTAATTAGAGGGAAAGGAATAATTATTTTTATCCAATTGCAGCCAGTTAGAGGGCTAATCTCTGCCCACTTGGTCTCCTAGCAACCAATTCAGCCCAGGGGACAGGCAAACTTAGGCCTCTTCCACAGATTATCTAATTTGCACTGGATTATATGGCAGTGTAGACTCAAGGCCCTTCCACACGGCTATATAACCCATTTATAATCTTATATTATCTGCTTTGCACTGGATTATCTTGACTCCACACTGCCATATAATCCACTTCAGTGTGCATTTTATACAGCTGTGAAGAAGGGACCTCATATAATCCAGTTCTAAGCAGATAATATAAGATTATCAATCTACAGTAGAGTCTCACTTATCCAACATAAACAGGCCGGCTGTTATGATTGAGCCTCATGGCTCTGTTACTGACAGACGTGGGCGTAAGACTCCTCGAGAGTCAGATACTCTCGAGGAGCGAGAGAGAAAAAGACTGCGAGACATATTTGCAGCACCATCTGACGAGGAGTCTTTCGAAGGGTTTACGGAGAGAATGGAGGAGGGGCTGGTTAGCTCAGAGGAGGATGAGATGGATTGGACTCGGGTAAGGGAGGAAGTGGGTGCCACTGGCCATGATGGGACAGAAGATGAATGGGGACCTTCAGGATTAGACCCATGGTTTAGCTGGAGGGATGGGACGGGATCCACAGCTGGAGATGCTGTTGGGCGTAGTCAGAGGTGTTCCAGCTCTGACGAGGAAAGTGATGAGGAAACGCCCGGGTTAAGGAGGACAGCTGACAGTGATGAAGATTTGTAACTGGCATAAAATGGGGCTTGAGAGCAATTGCAAATTGCGTTGGGCAAGGTAATCTGGGCAAACGCTTGGGATCCGTGTGTGTGTGGGACGCTTCCCTGAAGACTTGTGTGCTTTCCTGTGCTGTGACGTAAGTTGATTGGAATCCAGGGTCAGACGGCGGGAGGGATTGTGTGGGCATTTGTTTGTGCAAACCTGTGCTTACTCTTATTAGCTTGACCTTCCGTCGTCTTCTTGACGGACGCCATCTCCTGCTTTGAGAACTCGGACTGAACTGACCACGGCTTGTCTTCCCCCCTTCTTGGACTTGGAAAAACTACAAACGTCTGCTTCTGGCTTTGATCTACGGAACGGAACTGGTCTACTCAACTGCTACAATCCTTGGCTGATTTACTCGTGTTGGAGATCCTGTCTGCTGTGTGTGTGTGGGGGAGCGACGCAAGTTACTCTAAGCACAGTGTTGGCAGCAGAGAGGAATCTGCTGCCAATTAGTTGCATTCTTTGTATCTTTTGTTCCTTGGCTTTCGTTTCGTTTATACCCAGGCTGAAGCAAGCAGTTTGTTTTTACCCGGATTAAACTCCGGTTTAATCCGGTTTATCTTTTGAACATTTACTTTTGCCCCTTTTTGCTCCTAAAGGCAAAAACTGCCTGGCCCTTGTGTTTTACGGGCATTTTTGAGTTCTGTAATCTAATAAACTCTGTTACTTTGAATCTTGTGGCGTTCTGTCCTTGACAGATTGCCCAACGCCCATAAAAAGTTTATTGCAGCAATAAACCCGTCAGGAAGACGATGGATGAGTTAAGGGCCAAAGTAGACCAATTGCAAACGGCTTTTACCGTTATCCAAACAGCTCAGGCTGTGAAAGGACATGTTTTGACTCCTGAACGCTTTGACGGAACCAGGTGCAAGTTGCCAACCTTTTTGGCACAAGTGGAGCTTTATTTTTCCCAGCTCAGTGCTCATGCTTTTCCTACAGACACTAGCAAGGTGGCCTTTATTTTGAGTTTGTTGACCGGTCCCGCAGGACAATGGGCCACTAATTTAATTTTGGGAAATGACCCAGTCAAGGACAATTTGAATAATTTCAAAAAGTTGTTAACTGATACTTTTGGGGATCCTCTCCGCACGGAGAACGCTGGGTGGGCTCTGTATCGGTTGAAACAGGGAAAGGGGACTGTTTTGGATTACTTAAATAAGTTTAACCTGTATCGCCACCAGCTGGATTGGGGGGAAAATGCATTCATGCTTTTATTTACTGCCGGGTTAAGTGATATGCTCCAGGATGAATTAGCACGCTTGGAGCCGGCTGAAAGCTGGGACGCCTTAGTAGCTAAGGTGCTGCGTTTAGACGCAAGGTTCGAGGCTCGTAAACACTCAAAAGCAATGTGTGCGCCACCCATGCATGTAACCAGGGCACCTGTGGTGATGGGGGAAGAGCCCATGGAGCTTGGGGTCTTTAAAAAGCTGTCTACAGAGGAAAAGAGCCGTAGGAGGCAGCTGGGCTTGTGTTTGTACTGTGGGAATGCTGGGCATTTTGCCAAAAATTGTAATGTGAAACCTTCCCAGCTTTCGGGAAAAGGCCAGCCCTAGTGCGACGTGAGTCCAACGCACTAGGGCTCCTCAAGCAGTCAACTGAGGGGAGGAAGCATGTTTTCGTACCCATTACATTATCTGTTGGGGGAAGGGAACTTGTTTCTACTTTGGCACTGCTGGACTCAGGGGCTACGGTCTCCTATGTAGATATTGAGTTTGCTAAGAAGCATGGCATTCCTAGAGTGCGCAAGGCATGCGACGTGTGGGTGGAAGGAGCAGATGGGAGACTGCTGGAGACTGGGGTGGTTAACCATGAAACCTCAGCAGTAACGTGGGAGGTGCAGGGAGTAACGGGAACGTTTGTGTGGGATATTACGAGCTTGCCTAGATATGATGTGATCCTGGGGATGGATTGGCTAGCTGTAGTAAACCCACATGTAGATTGGGCAACACGTAAAGTGATCTTAAAGAGGCAGGATTGTTGCACTCTAAATGTTACTCATTCTGATATGGAGGGAGTGCCTGCTGAGTATGGGGAGTTCTCTGATGTATTTTGTAAAAGAGAAGCGGACAAATTACCACCGCACAGGCCATATGATTGCGCCATCAAGTTGGCAGAAGGTGCGAAACTGCCAGCAGGGAGGCTGTATGCCTTGACTGTACCGGAAAGGCAAGCTTTGCGGGAGTTTCTAGATGAAAATTTAGCCAAGGGGTTTATTCGCCCATCTAGTTCTCCAACTGCGGCACCGGTATTCTTTGTAGCCAAAAAGACTGGGGAACTTAGGTTGGTCTGCGATTATCGGATCCTAAACAAATACACCATTCGGGATAGGTACCCGCTGCCTTTAATCTCGGAACTGTTATCAAGGGTGCAAGGGGCTAAGGTCTTTACCAAGCTTGACCTGCGGGGGGCCTATAACTTAATCCGTATACGGGAAGGGGATGAATGGAAGACGGCATTTAACACGTGTTTCGGATGCCACGAGTTCCGAGTCATGCCTTTTGGGCTTTGTAATGCTCCTGCGGTATTCCAGAGGTTCATGAACGATGTGTTCAGGGACCTAATTGACCAATTTTTAGTGATTTATTTGGATGATATCTTGATTTTTTCTAAGGACGAGAAAGAACATCGTCAACATGTCAAGCAGGTTCTGCACCGACTGCGGGCTAATGGGCTTTTCGCCAAGGCTTCCAAGTGCGTCTTTCATGTGCCTGAAGTGGAGTTCCTAGGTCATGTAGTGTCAGGTAGGGAACTTAAAATGGACCCACATAAGGTTGACGCCGTCAACTCATGGCAGGAGCTGAAGACTAAGAAGGATGTACAAAGGTTCTTAGGTTTCGCTAATTACTACCGGGAGTTTATTCCGAATTTTGCAAAGCTCACGGTACCTTTGACGCAGCTTCTGCGCAAGAAACAGCCATTTGTGTGGGGGCGGGAAGCTCACGAGGCGTTTCTACAACTAAAGTCTAGTTTTCAATCGGACAACATACTAACCCATCCTGATGTTGACAGACCGTTCGTGGTAGAAGCGGACGCTTCTAGCTACGCGTTGGGGGCTGTATTGTCTCAGAAGGATTCCTCAGGGACCTTGCGTCCCTGTGGATTTTACTCGCGGCAACTAACACCCTTCGAGCAGAACTATACCATATGGGAGAAGGAGTTGTTGGCGATTAAGGTGGCGTTTGAGGTGTGGCGGCACTGGCTTGAAGGGGCACGGCACCAGATCGTGGTCAGATCTGATCACAAGAACTTAGAGCACTTGCAGACAGCAAAGAAGTTAAACCAGCGTCAAATCCGCTGGGCTTTGTTTTTCTCCAGGTTTAACTTCAAGGTGCAGTTCGTGGAGGGGAAGGCAAACTTGCGGGCCGATGCTTTATCCCGCAAGCCGGAATTTAAGACCAATGAGCAGGTAGTATGTCAGACCATCTTGCCTACTGCCTCTCTGTGTGTTGTAGATAATGAGCTTGGGTTACATGACCAGATCCTTGAGGCTCAGAAGGATGATGTGTGGACTCAGGAGCAACTGATGCTGCTCTCTGCAGGTAACCGTACCATACTGCCGCATCTCCAGGATCAAGACGGGGTATTGGTGCGTAGGGGGCAGGTTTACGTACCAGTAGGGACCCTCAGGTTGGAGGTGATTAGAGCCCACCATGACGAACCCATGGCTGGGCACTTTGGCAGGTTCAAGACCGTACAGCTTATCACCAGGAGCTACTGGTGGCCAAAGATGCGGCAAGACATTCTGCGCTTTTGTGACAGCTGCGCCGTTTGTCAGCAGAGTAAGACGCCTGTTGGGCGCCCTAGAGGGTTGTTATCGTCTTTACCTGTTCCGGAGAGGCCATGGCAAATCATTTCCATGGATTTTATTTCAGATTTGCCTAAGTCTGGGGGTTATACTTGTATTTGGGTGGTGGTGGATTTATTTAGTAAACTGGCTCATTTTATTCCTTGTTCAACCATTCCGGCGGCCCCTACGTTGGCCTTACTATTTACAAAGCACATCTATCGTTTGCACGGAGCACCCGAGGTGATTATTTCAGATAGGGCTCCGCAATTTGTGTCACGCTTTTGGAAACACTTCCATGAGTGTTTGGGGACTAAGTTAAACGTGTCTTCAGCTTTCCATCCGCAAACGGATGGACAGTCGGAACGGGTTAATGGGCTCTTAGAGCAGTATCTGCGTTGTTTTTGTTTAGATCAACCCACGGCTTGGGTAAAGTGGTTACCGGTGGCGGAATTTGCTTACAACAATGCGGTGCACACGTCTAGTCAGCATACGCCATTTGAGCTAACTTATGGTTTTCACCCACGGGGAGGTGTGGCGCCGTCGACCAATGTGGTCTCTTCGGACCCTGTGTACCGCTCTTCGGAAATGGCTGCATTGCATGATGTTGCCCGTCGCTTACTGTTGGAAGCTAAGGCAACGCAGAAGACTCAGGCTGACCGCCACAGGCAGGCAGGGGAGGAGTTGGAAGAAGGGGATTTGGTGTGGTTATCTTCCAAACATATTAAACAGGCTGGGGGAAAGTTTGCGCCTCGGTATTTGGGTCCCTTTCCTATCGTTAAAAAGATTTCTTCTGTTGCGTTTCGTTTGCGTTTACCGTCTAGTTTAAAGGTCCATCCAGTCTTTCATCGTTCGCTGTTGAAACTTGATACCTCTAGTCGTCGTGGTGCTATAGCGGAGGGTATCACTGCCACTTCTCCGCCATCGGGGGAGGAGGCCTTTGTGAGAGGGGATAGTGTTATGATTGAGCCTCATGGCTCTGTTACTGACAGACGTGGGCGTAAGACTCCTCGAGAGTCAGATACTCTCGAGGAGCGAGAGAGAAAAAGACTGCGAGACATATTTGCAGCACCATCTGACGAGGAGTCTTTCGAAGGGTTTACGGAGAGAATGGAGGAGGGGCTGGTTAGCTCAGAGGAGGATGAGATGGATTGGACTCGGGTAAGGGAGGAAGTGGGTGCCACTGGCCATGATGGGACAGAAGATGAATGGGGACCTTCAGGATTAGACCCATGGTTTAGCTGGAGGGATGGGACGGGATCCACAGCTGGAGATGCTGTTGGGCGTAGTCAGAGGTGTTCCAGCTCTGACGAGGAAAGTGATGAGGAAACGCCCGGGTTAAGGAGGACAGCTGACAGTGATGAAGATTTGTAACTGGCATAAAATGGGGCTTGAGAGCAATTGCAAATTGCGTTGGGCAAGGTAATCTGGGCAAACGCTTGGGATCCGTGTGTGTGTGGGACGCTTCCCTGAAGACTTGTGTGCTTTCCTGTGCTGTGACGTAAGTTGATTGGAATCCAGGGTCAGACGGCGGGAGGGATTGTGTGGGCATTTGTTTGTGCAAACCTGTGCTTACTCTTATTAGCTTGACCTTCCGTCGTCTTCTTGACGGACGCCATCTCCTGCTTTGAGAACTCGGACTGAACTGACCACGGCTTGTCTTCCCCCCTTCTTGGACTTGGAAAAACTACAAACGTCTGCTTCTGGCTTTGATCTACGGAACGGAACTGGTCTACTCAACTGCTACAATCCTTGGCTGATTTACTCGTGTTGGAGATCCTGTCTGCTGTGTGTGTGTGGGGGAGCGACGCAAGTTACTCTAAGCACAGTGTTGGCAGCAGAGAGGAATCTGCTGCCAATTAGTTGCATTCTTTGTATCTTTTGTTCCTTGGCTTTCGTTTCGTTTATACCCAGGCTGAAGCAAGCAGTTTGTTTTTACCCGGATTAAACTCCGGTTTAATCCGGTTTATCTTTTGAACATTTACTTTTGCCCCTTTTTGCTCCTAAAGGCAAAAACTGCCTGGCCCTTGTGTTTTACGGGCATTTTTGAGTTCTGTAATCTAATAAACTCTGTTACTTTGAATCTTGTGGCGTTCTGTCCTTGACACCGGCAGGATAAGTGAATATGTTGGATAATAAGAAGGGATTCAGGAAAAGCCGATTAAACATCAAATCAGGTAATCATTATACAAATTAAGCACCAAAACATCATATTATACAACAAATTTGACAGAAAAAGTAGTTCCATGCGCAGTAATGCTATGTAGTAATTACAGTACAGTCTCACTTATCCAACACTCGCTTATCCAACATTCTGGATTATCCAATGCATTTTTGTAGTCAATGTTTTCAATATATCATTATATTTTGGTGCTAAATTCATAAATACAGTAATTACTACATAGCATTACTGCGTATTGAACTACTTTTTCTGCCAAATTTGTTGTCTAACATGATGTTTTGGTGCTTCATTTGTAATCATAACGTAATTTGATGTTTAATAGGCTTTTCCTTAATGCCTCCGTATTATCCAACATATGCGCTTATCCAACATTCTGCCAGCCCGTTTATGTTGGATAAGTGAGACTCTACTGTACTGTATTTACAAATTTACCACTAAAATATCACAATGAATTTAAAACACTGACTACAAAAACATTGATTACGAAAAAGCAGACTGCATTGGATAATCCAGAACATTGTATAAGCGAATGTTGGATAAGTGAGATTCTACTTTAATATGAAATAATTACTGGGATAGAATAATGCAGAACAATATAATCTCTAAAACCAGGACAGTAAATAAAGAGCAACACTCTGAAAGCAGGGAAATTGGAAATTCCACAAAGGAAACAATCAGGGCCAGCTAACACCTCCCAAGAAAGGATTCTTCCAGAAAGGAAGCTGAGAAGGGAGTGAAGCACTGTATTACCAAAGTCATTATTATTACTATCATTACTATTATTATTATTGTGTTGCGGTCAGCCGTGAAAATGAATACAATCTGGCTCCCAAGTATTCAAAAACACTAAAATCAGAATATATAAAAAATAATGTGGGTTTGTGATTTAACAAAAACTTATTTGCTGAACAAAGCATCAGCAAACCCTAGATTACACTTTTGGCTAGTTTAGTGGAGCAAAATTTGAACAGTTATTCTGATTTTCACATAATGGCAAATCAGGAATTCAAGAAAAGGAAATTATACATATCAGGAGGGAAAATGGGAACCAATATGCATAAGACGCCACCCGATGTTCAAATAAAACCATATCCTAGCTTATCATTATGTATGAATGAATACATAATGGTTTGGGGAAAAGGATTTATTTTCATCTTGGAAAAATGAAAAGCATATTTAATTCATTGTTGGCTATTGTAGGCAGGACGCTTTAGGTACTTGTCAACATTTCATTTAATTGTTGAGAAATAGGTTATCATTAAAACTAGTAGGATATTTCCAAACCATAACATAAATTGGTTCAGAATATTGTGCTATAAATAGATTATACAATAAATTAAAATATATGCATGGATTATGTTGCAATTTCTTGATAACATTTCTTTGTGTTGGAAAAGTTACAGGTATCATTTACTAATTCTTGATGCTAGCATGTATACAATTGTTCTATGAAAAACACATACTGTATTATATAGCTTCTTGTTTTCCTTTTCCATATAAAATTCAAAGTGACTAAAAATAAAGTCATCATAGGGATAGAAATCATTCAGCTAGTATTCATTTTGTCCTAATTTAAGATGGGCATATGGACATTTCAAATATATGTCTTAATCTGTATTACTTAATTAAATGGCTGTGTACTGTGTAAAAGTATGTCTCCAGAGTTGTTTATTTTAATCTTGTTATAAACATAAAATAAAAAGTTTGTATGCTGCCTCCTCCACTGCCTGACCGGTGATATTTTGGTGGTGAATTCCAAAGTGTTAATGATAGGTGTTGGAAAATAGCACTATGACTGATCAAAGCCATTACAGTGAAATTCGGCCTAAACAAATGTAATTTAATAGGTAATTTTTGAAATGTTCCTTCATTCGCTTACATTTTTCATGCCAAAAATAACTTGTAGATAACGGCCTTAGTCTTCACTTAACACCTTCCTACAGCTTTTTTTTAAGTACTGTATATGTATGATCCAACACAGAAGCATGATTACTCCTTGTGTGAACACTAAACCACAAAGCATGGTTTCATATGAGTGTTTCTTGTTTCTTGTTGCAGATTTTGATACTACTCCAAGGAGCTTCTGATTTGAAGGGTAGTGGCCACAATCTATTCAATTATGCAGCTGAAGTATTTTACATGAAAAAAATCTAGGCTGTTTGGATACAGCAGTATTTATTTGGAGAATTTTTATTCTACTCCTCGCCTACAAAGGCATTCAGAGTTGCTTGCAAAACTTTAACTTGCTCTCAGGGCAAATAAGGCACAATTCCAGAAAATCCTGGCTTACGGTTAGAGCCAGTTCATTTCTACTTTGGCTGTCCATGGTAGCCAAAATAACTATCGTGGAAGGTATATATTTTTTTGCCCAAAATAAGTATGCTGGTTGCACATTTGTTTATATGTGTCTTCAAGTCACCCGTTGATTGAAACCTACACATGAATTTCATAGCATTTTCTTAGGCAAAGTATATTCAGAGGTTATTTTGCTAGTTCTTGCCTCTGAATTGTTGCCTGTAGCACCAGGTATTTCTTGGTGATCTGGATTGTAAATGCCCTTAAGACACTTGATCTTGTCTTATCTTCAGAGCTAAGCAGGGTCGGCCTTGGGGAGTAACTAGATAGGACACTTATGTGTTTAGAGGTGTGAAGGGCTATTTTTCACCCTTGTAACATACCTTTTTGCCATTGAATTTGTTGCAGTGTTTCATGTTATTTAACCAGTAAGTAATACTTTGATTATTAAAAGATCAGATATTTGCAAACAGTAGGTGCCTTTTAAAATCAAGACCAAAATGTTTTTTTAATGCAGCTTTACTAAATTGGAAAACAGTCCAATTATTTTAGTATCGACAGTATTATAGCTTTTGATTGTTGATCAAAAATAGTATAATACATTCAAGGTGGTACAAAGCATAATGTTCATATTGAGCAAGTTGGAGTACCTATCTTTTGCTGAATTCTTTAATAGAATTCATAATTTGCTGAAGAAAATGAATGAGTAATGTACGGTTTGTTGACTCTGATAGGAATGCAAGTGTTTAATAGCAAAACCTGTTCTTTATAGTTTGGATTTATAATTTTGAAATCCTGATTATAAGAACTGGATGTTAATTTACTCCATTGGAAAGCTTTTAATATCATCAAGCTATTCTCTTTCTAGATTTCTATGTGGAATGAACATTCCATGTGTTTCCCTAGGCATGAATGAAGTGTCCTGGCAGGAGACCAAAGGAATGATGCATGCAAACATTGGTCAGAATGCCAGTGGAGTTGGAATAGGGTTTGCCCCAGCTGGAACAGTAGGTGGAGCAGCATCAAGGCCAAGGTTAGGTGGAATCAAGCCACACAGCCACCTTACATCTGCAGTGTCAGGTGATACCAATGTCCGGTTCCCCTCAGTGGATGGTCTCAGGTCAATGCCACAGTTGAATATTTCTTCCAGACGCATGTTGGTGAGCAGTTGAGTGGATACTCCAATAAACACCATTGGTCAACAGAAGATAGCATTCATGTAGCTCATTCCGTAAGTGGTTCATTTGCTTTTTTGCTTACGATCTTTTTCCAGTCCATATCTTTCACAGAGAGATGTCTGGATTAATATATCTTACATACAAAATTTGGGTGGTTTAATCATATTAATTATTTTAGTGCAATAGATGTAAAGAGTAAGCTTTAATATACCCTGTTTCCCCTAAAATAAGATATCCCCAGAAAATAAGACCTAGTAGAGGTTTTGCTGAATCGCTAAATATAAGGCCTCCCCCGAAAGTAAAACCTAGCAAAGTTTTTGTTTGGAAGCAGGCTCGCCGAACAGAACACCAGAGCAGATCGGTAAATGTACGTACCATAGAGTGTTATACATGGAAATAATGGTAATAACAAGAAATTCTTGATAGGATTCACAGTTTGTCTGGTTATGCTGGTTTGTGATGACAACTACTGTCCAGCTTATAATAAATGTTCATTTTTTGTTCAACAATAAATGTGAATTCTTCTTCATGGAAAAATAAGACATCCCCTGAAAATAAGACCTAGAGCATCTTTGGGAGCAAAAATTAATATGACACTGTCTTATTTTCGGGGAAACACAGTAGATAGTGCCAGTTATTGTCATTGGAATAGTCTAAGTAGTTACTGTATAGACAGAGGATTGGAGTTTACAAAAAAAACCCAAATTTCCATCACAAATGATAATTTCACCCACAAATTGATTAGGGCCACATTCGAAACCAAACCCAGACCATGAAAATAGAATGCCAGTAGCATTTTTCTGTGCTCTCAGCATCCTAACTTATGTCTGGAACTCTGAAATGTTGATACATTGTGGTTCAATTAATTTATTTCAACAAATCAAAATAAATTGATAAATCTTAAATGGCGGGGGGGGGGGGGGGGAGTGAGAGGAGTGATCTAGATTTTGTGCATATGTTTGGTATAACTGCATGCTGCATGCAACCTAACAAAAGCGAGTTGAGACTAATCTCTGTTCCTTTAATTTCTTTGATGCCTAATCATAACTATCTTACATTGGGTTGTGACTAGAAGACTCAGTGACTCAATCTCATTAATAGCTCCCATATGATAATACTTCTTGTATACAATCTTGCTTCTTTAAAACTATACTTGTAAATAAATTAAATTGGTGGCTAGAAGAGGGTGGAATATTATCACTGGAAGACTTTTGTCCACTTTTCAATAGCAGTATACAGTCAATTTTTCTCTTCATTGATCCTTCCTAAAGACCGGGAAGAAGGGGAGTCTGAATGTCTTTTGGAAAAAATGCTAGATTTATATTACAATTAGCTATTTAAATATAGAGATCTTGAATTTTAATGCAAAATTTAAAAATCAGAAGTTTTGATAGTTAGATTTTATGTTCAATTATTTCAATTACTGTATGATGGAATGTCTTCTGTAAACATTGGATTTCTGTAAAATTTCACTGATGTTGACTTGAAAATGAAAAAGAATGCCTTATTATAGGTTTACCAAAATAAAACCAAAAATTTGGAAAACTTAATTTTGGAGATCAGGACTGTTAACATGACATAGTAGGTCATGCATTGTGTAAATATATGTAGATGCTAGCTATGCCCAGCCACGTGTTGCTGTGGCAAAATATGGTGGTATGGGAAATAAAGTATTGAGGAATTGGTGGTAGTTAAGATAAAGGGTAAAGGTTTTCCCCTGACATTAAGTTCAGTCGTTTCTGACTTTGGGGGTTGGTGGTCATCTCTATTTCTAAGCCGAAGAGCCGGCGTTGTCCGTAGATTCCTCCAAGGTCATGTGGCTGGCATGACTGCATGGAGCACCGTTACCTTCCCGCTGGAGCAGTACCTATTCATCTACTCTCATTTGCATGTTTTTGAAGTTTAGGGTTGGCAGAAGATGGGGCTAACAGTGGGGGCTCTCTCTGCTCCTCCAATTCAAACCTGCGACCTTTCGGTCCAGAAGTTCAGCAGCTCAGCGCTTTAACACGCTGCGCCATCAGGGGATATTATTTCCTAACGGTTGTGAATATACAATATTTTTGATTTTTTTTGTCTGTTGGAAGCAAGTATGAATGCTGCAGTTAGGGAAAATGATTAGCATGTAATGGCCTTGCAGCTTTAAAGCCTGGCTGTTTCCTCCCTGAGTGAATTTTTTTGTTGGGAGGTGTTAGCTGGCCCTGATTATTTCCTGTCTGGAATTCCCTTGTTTTTAGAATGGTGTTCTTTGTGATATTTTATGTGCTTCTACTGTCTGTGGCCCTCAGAAAACAGAGGATTTGCCAGACTTGGGTGTCTTGAAGGCACATGTACATGGTTCATTCAGCATTTTCTTCATCCAGTTCTTCTTCCTACACTTACTGGAGACAAAATGTTTTTCTAGTTCCTACATCTACATTTGTGTATTAACCAGAAGTTTTCATCATTAAGTAAGTTGTATGTTAAAACATGAAAGGTCTGGCCAGCATTGGACATCCCTTTGATTTCCTAGAAGTGCTTGTTTCAGTTTATAGGCTTCGCGTTTTCCAGAAGTTTTACATAGCCCTAGGTATTTTGTGGCCCCGATTACTCTGTCTTCTTTGCCTTTCACAGATAAAGAAATGCACATATTTATTTGACTACTAGCTGTGCCCAGCCACGATTTGCTGTGGCTTGTGGGAATCATTTGTTGTCCAGGTAGAATAGCAGTGAATAGCCTTGCAGCCTCAAAGCCTGGCCGTTTTCTTCCTATGGGAATCTTTGTTTGGTGAGCTGGAATACAATGGAATAGGCTTGCTACTTGGAAGCTTGGGCACTTGTGTTCTAGGGGACTGGGTTTTTGGGCTGCTAGAATTGCAGTGAATAGCCTCACTACTTCAAAGCTTGGCTGCTTGCTACCTAGGGGAATCTTTGGTTGGTCAGCTTCAATAATACAGAGTAATATTGCTACTTCAAAGCCTGGCCGCCTTCTACCAAGGTTAATCCTTTGTTGCTGTGGTTGAATTGCACTGAGTAGCCTTGCAGCCTCAATGCCTGGCTGTGTTATACCTAGGGGAATCCTTATTTGGCAAGCTGGAGTAGCACTCTTAATCAAGCCTGGCTACTTGCTTTGTAGGGGAATCATTGTTTGGCCAGCTTGAATTGCACTGAATAGTCTTGCAGCTTAAAAGCCTGGCTGCATTCTACATAGGTGCATCCTATGTAGAATAGGGGCATTCTACATAGGTTGAATGGGACAGAATAGTCTCGTGGCTTCAAAGCCTGCAGGTTTTCTATCTAGGGGAATTCTTGGTTGGCCAGGATGAACAGCACTGAATAGCCTCGCTGCTTGCAAGCCTGGCCGCTTTCTACATTGCGGAATCCTTGTTTCCTGCCTGGAATTCCCCTGTTTTCAGTGTGTTGCCCTTTATTTGCTGTCCTGATTTTAGAGATTATATTGTTTTGTATTATTATACCAGAGTAATTATTATATATTATATATATAATCTTATATTATTTGCTTAGAACTGGATTATATGAGACCCCTTCTACACAGCTGTATAAAATCCACACTGAAGTGGATTATATGGCAGTGTGGACTCAAGATAATCCAGTTCAAAGCAGATACTGTGGATTATGTGCCTTGTCATTCTGGGTTATATAGTTGTGTGGAAGGGCCTTAAGTCTACACTGCCATATAATCCAGTTCAAATAAGATAATCTGTATTTTATAGGCAGTGTGGAAGAGGCCTAACTGAACCCTGTCTGTCCCTGGCTGGGGGTTGCTAGATGAAGTGGGCAGGGCCTAACCTTCTGACCGGCAGCCAGGGTTGAAAACAGCTCTTCCTCGTTCTCTAATTTTGACTTTATTTTTCTAGGTTTTTTTGTTTGAAAGACATAGATTGGATGACTATGTCTTTTGTGGCCAAATTTAGTGTGATTTGGTTCAGTGGTTTTGTTGTTTACTTGGTCCTACATTGCATTTTTAGATATATAGATACTAGCACTGACCTTCCCTTTCAATGAGCAAAATAAAGTTCCCATTAAGATTCCAAAATAAGCTCAAATATAAATTTAGCTTTAAAATCCCTCCATGTTTGGGTCTCAAGGTGACGGTTGTACTGGGCAGGTAGATTGTTGATCAGTGGATTTGATATGATAAATTGTGGCTGGTCGTCTTTGTTCATTAAGTCAAAATAGTCATACATTGATAAAAACAGTTAAGTGATTGATTTTATCATGTCAGAAGCGATCCGAGGGTAGAAATTGTAATGTATTCAAAAACACAAAGTTAAAAAAACTTTGCACTATACTAAATGAAGTTTGACCAGTAACTGGCCACTTGGAGTGCCTCTGGAGTTGCTATAAGAAGGTCCTACATTGTGCATGTGGCAGGACTCAGACTGCATTGTAGTAGGTGGTCTGTGGTTTGCTCTTCTCCACACTCACATGTTGTGGACTCCTTTGTAGCCCCATTTGTTAAAGTTAACCCTCCATCCCGTGGTGCCAGACTTTTTACAGAAGCGACTTGCAATGATAAAACAGTAAAATGTCTTTTACAACAAAGAATATAAACATGTACAGTGCCACATGTGTTGGTTCCATACATGTGTCACTGTAACTCCTTAGTTTCAAAGTACTTCTCCCCAAATACTTTCCACACACTTTGCTGCCAAAAACTATTCATATATCCTCTGTTCCCCTTTTCCTAACTGAGCCTATTCTTATCTCTGTTCCTTCTGTGGTGGTATTTCTATTTCTAACTGACCCTAACTATTTACAGACAAGCTTCAGGTTTTTCTATTTCTCTCAACATAGCATTCCTCCCCACAAAAAGCTACATGTGCAGTGATTGGTATGACTGCTCAGGCTTTGTCCAGCTTCTTTCTTCACAGCTTGCATTTCTACCAAACCTGAAGACTTCTTGTTCTAGAGTAAAGCCTTTACTGTTAAGGAGATACTTTTATTTGTGAAGCATCCATTGTCTACCATCCAGTATTGTGATAATGTGGGCTGCGGGAAGCTTTTAATTCATTAAAATGAATCATCGTCTATCTTTATTAGGGTCCAAAGCCCCAATTTGCTCAGCAGAAAAAGTGCACAGCAGTGTCAGGTGTCCCTTAGTATTTCTCTAAATTTCAGGAAGCTAGGTTTCATGTTTTTAAACTATGGCCAAGATCAGTGTGCAGACTCTTATTATCATAAATTAAGAATATAAAGAGGAACAGTTTCAGGACAGATAATGGTCAGTCAGATATTTTTCCTGCAATGGTTAGTCAATTATCTACATCAAAACTATAACTGAATTATGTGGCAATATTTTATTGTATTTGTGCACCTTCAACTGAAGCTTACAAATGTCTATTGCATGTTGGTCTCAGCTCTTGGACTCACAAATTAAGCAACAAAAGGAAAAGAGGGGGAGGTTGGAAAATAGGGAGTTCAGTCACAAACTTTTAATTACTAACTTTTAATTAGCTCTCAGGATTGAAATACCTGTATTTGTAGTTGACCTAGTAGGAAGGGTGTTCAAAACTTGTGGTTTTGACTGGGTGAATGGGCCAAAGACACAAACATTTACTCTCCAGCAGAGTCCCAACATTTCCATGTGCAGGAATGAGGAGATTTAAGTCATGACTATTTTGTGAGATTTAGGCCTAAGCGAGGTTGCAGGGAGGTAAAGACCACTCCCATATCCTGGCACTCTCTGCTACTAAAGCATTGTTTTCTAAAGCCAGAATAGTTTTGTAGAATTATCCCAAATACTCTTAAGGTGCCAGATCCTATCAGATCTGGGAAGCAATCAGAATCAGCCCTGATTAAGATTTGGATGTCAAGAAATACTAGGTGTTGTGTGCTGTATTTCAGAGGAAGGAACTGGTGAGTCCACTTCTGAGGATTCCGTGCCTAAGAAAACCCTAGGGTCACCATAGCTTGACAGGTGACTTGCAGGTACATACACATAGAGAATTTTGGAAGGTTATATTGTTCTTGCAGGCTGAGGTTTTGGCTTACTGCTGGTGTCTTTTCACTTTTTTTGAAATTGAAAGGTCTGGGGGCAGAACAAGCGACATCACCACTCCTGCAGCAGATGGTCCTGCTTTCCTTTTTCACAGAACTGTTTTTTTTCTGATGGCCTCCATCAATGGAGGAGGGGCTGAATGGTGAAGGCAGCAGCGAGTGGCAGTTGTGGATACCACAGTTCACTTTTCTGGCAGTTGCTTTTCTGGTGTCCATTCTATGTTACTGTTCTGAGACTAGCCATCATGTAAAAAATAATTTAATGGCCCATCATTCCTGAATATTGATTGAACCATCGCTACATTTTGTGGCAACCACTGTAAATTGATTATGTCTATGAATTCGTTTCTTTGGCCTATAGGGTCTGTCCAAACAGCAAATATTACTTCTGCCTCTGACCTACTTCTGCTCTTTTAAATTCCCATGGAAGGAGTTTTTGTTTGAATCATTTGTTGAGTTTGTGGATCATTATGTTCTGATAGGTAAATCCAGTAATTTGCTGTAGTAGTAGTAGTAGTAATAATAATAACTACAACAATGAGAACAACAACAACAACTTCTTGTATCCTGCCCCATCTCCCCGAAGGGACTGTAACCATTTTTTTTCTTGCTTTTTGTTCTTAATTTTACATGGAAATTTTTCTCTCACAAGTTTCACTCAGATTTTTTGTTTTGAATTTTTACTATTTTTTTTTAAATGCCTGGGCATGGATGATGCTTAATGTTTGAATATAATGAATATTATCAGGAGTATTGCTCTGAAGTTACTATTCAAGGCAAGATTGGCTTGTGGCTGGAATGGTATGTTTTTAAGCATTGGCTCTTGTCTTGTTATTAAGTTCTACGTATTTCTTCTTTCATAGTAAATATGTTATTTTTAGGCATATTAAAATTATGATTCTTGCTTAATGTTACAAGATTTTCCTTCTATCCAGTTATGTTTTGTTAGACTTGTGTGAAATTGGATTTAGTCAAGCACACCTGTGCTTTGGTGATGATGATTTGTCCCAGCATTTTTTCATAGTTCTTTTCATTCACTATGAGAGAATTGAATGACTCAGTTCATAAAAACGTTGCATGTCTTAAAGATACCATGTTTGCCATGTATTCCAAAAATAGTAACAAATTGAATTTGCCATTTTAAATGTTACTTTTTGTTACCAATGGGACTTACCAGAGCCTTGAATTGTAAGGAACATTTGAGCTATGAAGAATCTCTTTGCTTTTGCCAAAGTAGACACAAAAATTATAAAAGCAGAACAAACTTTCAAAATTGGTAAAACAAAGAAAATGATTTTGCCTCCTGTAGTCCTCCACAGTGTCTAAACATTAAGCACTCATTCGATAAAAAGAACTGAGAAAAAGAAACCAAGATCCAGAATTATAGTTGTCTAAGATACTAGATGTAATCTTATCTGCTACCAGATTTTTCTAAGTAATATACTGGGGAGTATACATACATACACTTGAAATGTTTTATTTATTATTACAGAAGAAAAAATTACAAAGACCATTGTTGAATGAGAGAAGGTGGTTGTCGGAACCAGTCTTCCACTTCTACTGCTCTACGTTGTGCACTTTGTATGAAACAATTGCTGTGCAAGTGGGAATCACCTTGAAACAAAGCACATGAAAAATTTCTTCACCGTATGTAGAGTCCTTTCATTAGTTTCTGCAACTACTCATTTTATTTTTGCTTTTTTCTAGGTCCGTTCTGTGGATGAAATGAATCATGAGTTTCAAGCTCTTGCACTAGAATCTCGGGGAATGGGAGAGGTAAATATTAGAAGAAATTTTATCAAATAGGTGCTGGCACATCGATTCTAAAGTATACTTACTGAAAAATACGTTACTATAATGAGAATAATGAAATTTTGTTGCTATTTCATTACAGTAGTTGTTCATAAGTTACTATAATTGGGGAAACTTCAGGGGCTCCTTTCTCCCCCATTTTAAAAGCTATTGGGGTGAAACTTCCTACAGTGGGAGAACAAATTTACCATTGTTAACCCACCAAATTTCAGAACGTTTCACCTATCCATGGATTTTGGGAGAATTTTCAAAGTTTTTATAAACAACATTTTTTTAAAAAAACTACAAGAGCTATCTCCTTGAATTTTCTATACAATGACAGGAGATAATAGGGGATCATTCTCCCTGAATTTCAGAAATGATCATACATCAACTGATTATAGAGATTTTAAAAAATGTTTTTGACAAAAACATTTTTAAAAGCCACAACAGCTATCTCATTAAATGTCTCTCATATTAACCAGTAGAAATCAATATTAACCAATTCTACATTTTCATAAAATCCTAGAGTTTGGGGTGGGGGTGGGGCAAGAGCAATCTAATACAACCCCCTTCTTTCAGGCAGAAGGGCACCATCAAAACTCTGTTGACTGATGGACATCGAGCCTCTAAACTAATTAATATGCTTCCCCTATAGTATGGGGGCTGTCCATTTAGGGATTTCTTCCTAGCCCAGCCCAGAGATTTACTTACTAGAAGTATCTGTCAGTTCTCCTCTTTGTAGATTCAGCCATTCATTGGAACTTTTGCTGGTTTCTGTTAGGGAGGAACTTCTCTCTGTTACCCTGATTGGTACTTTCTGATGCTGATGCATTTTGGGAAATGTAGTTTAGAGCAGGGTCTTTTGAATTCTCTGGCATAGGGATCTGCCCTTCCCACACTACATTTCTCAGAGTTCTGTGCTGTTCCCTGAAAACACTGCTCCCTCTGTTTCTCTCTCCTAATGGCGAGGAAAGACAAGGCAGGCACTAAGGCAGCCTTTTTGGCTTTGCTTTTTGAGCATTGCTTCTTTGTACTGAATATGAAACTGACTTTGGGAGCTTTCTGAGATTTGCAAAACTAAAACGAAAAAGTATGTGATAAGTTTCAATTTTTTGGCTTGTACCGTGTGTGCACGTCAGATATTGTGTCATACGAATCATACAAAACTGATCCAACTTACGGCACTTTCTGGGTTTTTTTTTAGCATACCTAGTAGCTAGTGATGCTCCTGCTAGAACTTACATTGAAGAACATAGGTGAAAGTGACATTGTTGCTTTGTTTTAATTGCTGACATTCCTCCAGAGTACTTTCTACTTCATCAATCTCAGTTTAGTTTTAAAAATCATTTCAACTTCTCAAAGGGGATAGACAAAGAGTCCGCCCAGCAAACAGAGCCAAAATGCTTTTTACACTTCCTTTCCTATATTTTTGTGCTTCATTCTGTGATACTGGAGTCTAGGGATCCCAGTGCTATAATGCTTGGGAGGAGTGATTCACTGGTGTTCAATCCATTTCTGTTTTATGAAGAATAGAAAAGGATTAAGAGAATGGTGAAATGCTTTCTTCCTGTTTAAAACTTCCATTTATAGGAAAAGAACTGAGGAGGGTCATTTTGCCAGCCTTTGATACAGAAGGTGAACATTTTCAAATAGTTTTTGGGATGTATTAATCCATTCAACCTTTAGATTGGGGGCATAAGGGAAAAATTCACAAGTTTCTGAATATAACTAAAGTTTACTGTGTTTTTTAACACTACATTCCCTGCATTTCATGCTCCGACATGGTTATTGACAGGAATGCATATAGTATTTTGAAAGGGAAAATGTAGTAATTATGGCCCTGGTTTTTACCAAATTCACTTAGGCTATTAACAATCTGTATAGTCACAATTACCCTAAAAGTACTAGATCAAACCTTATGCTGAAAGCTAAGCTGGGTCAGTCTTCATTAGTACTTAAATGAGAGACTGCCAATGAATACTGGGTGTTGTAGAGTGTACTTCAAAGGAAAGAACTAGCAAAACAACCTCTGAGTTCCAAGCCTAAGGAAACCCCATAAGTCAGCAAGTTAACAAGTGACTGGAAGGCACAGAGACACATGTATAGGTAAAGAGCTAAGTAGCAATATTGCAGTTTAAATACTAGTGTCTCTTCAAATCAGATGTTCTTAAATCCATGTAATTAGATAAATTTGTAAGCCCTGATTTAGTAACAAGTGAATATATCAGTACTTAACATAGCATTTCCTTTTTCAATAGCTGCTACCTGCCAAAAAATTTTGGGAACCAGATGATCCAGCAAAGGATGGACAAAAAGGCATATTTCTTGGTGATGAATGGAGAGAAACTGCCTGGGGAACACCACGTAAGTCATGTTCATTTGATGAGTGTGTGATTCTAAAATAAATCCATTTCCTGAATGACATTAATGGGGAAAATATAACATTATTTACGTTCGGTGATAAAGAAGTCTGCATTATATCTACTGCTGCAACCTTAATGTTTTTGTTTCATTTTTTTAACAGACCACTCTATGTCTCAGCCTATTATGGTTCAGAGAAAACCTGTTTTTCATGGAAACAGTGAAGTAAATGCTGTCTTATCGCCTCGATCAGAGAGTGGTGGCCTCGGTGTGAGCATGGTAGAATATGTACTAAGTTCTTCTCCAGCAGATAAATTGGATTCACGGTTTAGGAAAGGAGCTTTTGTAAGTAATTTTGCTATATCAATCAAAGTTATCATAACCTAGCCTTAACTGTATTATCTGGTGTGCTTCATTTACTCTTTGGTGTAGTTGAGGAACAAGATGGACAAACAATTTGGATAGGCATAATATCTCATGTAGTGCTGTGCATTATAATATCAAGGAATAATACGCATGTGTATACATGAGATTCTGCCTTATGCTGCTGGTAATTTGCTTTTTAACAATAGCCATGCTCCAGAGCTTTCATGTATTATCACTTTGGCTGTACTCTGGTTAGGCTTTCAGTGTATTATGAGAAGGGAAAAAAGCTGAATTCTTGATGCATATATGAGGTGTTGGTGCAGGGCTTCTCAAATTGTACTCTTTGGACTCAGTGAGTGATTGTGAGGGGCTCTGCAGCACCATACTGCTTCCCACCACCTCCTCTTCCCTCCCCTAAGAAATGCAGGGAAATTTAAGTTTTGAGTTACCAGAAACAGCAGCAGGGTCCGCCCAAGGCACAGACCTTCTCTCTCCAACTCCCTTGCCACCTAGCCTCTTTTCCTTGCTGCCAAAACCCTCCCCCCACTTTCTTTGCTTCCTGCTTTGATTGTGTTTTTTTCTACATGGCAGAAGGGCATTTGACTGGATGACCTCTGGGATTTCTGCTACTAATATTATTATTACAACAAAGGCTGGATGGCCATCTGTTGGGGTACTTTGATTGTGTTTTTTCCTGTATGGCAGAAGGGGGTTGGGCTGGATGGCCTCTGGGGTTTCTCTGTAATTGTTATTATTATTCCTCCATATTGGTTAAAGTTGTTCTTCATTTTAAATATTATATTGCTCTTTCTTTCCCTTTTTTTGCACTGTGTGAATTTGTTCACACAAACACTCCATCTGCCACTGGCCCAGCTCATGCGTGATATATATACACTATATATAATATAATATAATGTATAATATAATATTAAAACATTTCTTGGTGCTTCACAACATACTTTTGCTTCAAAAAGGGCTCAGTGGCTTAGCTGAAAAAGCTTGAGAAACCCTGTGTTAGTGTATTTGCATGGTACTTTAAAATTCATTGATGTTTAGCATTCTAACACTCAACTGTTATGTTGGGCTTAATGTTCGTGTGATTAAGGTTGTATATTATGGTCTTCTATACTTTATATAGACAAGTAAATCCATAATGCGAAGAATTATTGGATGAATTTATTGGTAATGAGTTTAAGATTGAGTTTATGTGATACATTTGAATTCAGGAAACAGTTGGTAGTAGAAAAGGTTTAAAACCGTTTTTTATTTATAAATTTATATATATTGTTAAGTGGAAATTATTTTCACTTCACATGTTTTATATTGTGTGACATTAAATTAATGTAAAGCTAATGGCTTAGATCCCAACATTGTGTAAGCGGAGTTCCAGTTTGACTGGTTTTCCATTTTATCCAAGGCTAAGTCTCCTATTTATTATAATAGTTCACTTTTCCAGGTAGACTGTACATTTTGCATAGAACTGAAAAATGACTAACAAGTACTTGGCCACTAAATATACTGACAGATATGATAGTGTAGAATTGGGTCACTTTGTAATGTTCCTTCTGAATTCAGAAAGAAATTTCAATTTTCCTCAGGGTACTAGAGAAGCAGAAGCAGATGGACCTGAGAAAGGAGACCAGAAAGGCAAGGCTTCTCCATTTGAAGAGGAAAAAAATAGGGATCTCAAACAAGGAGATGATGATGATGTTACTAAAATAAATGGCAGAGGTTTGCCAAATGGAATGGATGCTGACTGCAAAGATTTTAAGTAAGGCTTTTTAAAAAGATAAAAAGCTTGTTGTTTGAGCCACAAATTACAGATTTATGTATCAGGTTTTTGTTTCCTTTCAGTTATTTTATTCACATTCTGCCTTATTTTGTATAATACATGATACCTTAATATGTGTCACATTTCATGAGACAGTGTCATCTGTATTAGAGCAAACTTTAAAACAAACAAAAAGTGATTTGTAGTCCCCTAGATGCCATATTATACACACCATCATCCCTAACTATTGGTCAAGTAGACTTCGGCTGAAGGGAGTTGAATGGCATACAGAAGACTGCAGGCTACCCAGTCGTGGTATAAAACATGAAAGAATTAGGTAATTGAGCTTTCCCCCTAAATTTCAGGCCTAGTGACTTAGTTCTCAGACATAGATAAGAGCCACACAAATTCCCTTTCAGTGATAGTATTTAGAATACTAGCTGTTAGTATCCTTTCCTTTCCACCAGACCCTTCAGGATGCCCACTTCATGGTGTCTTTCCTTTATGGCTTGGGCTTGATGATAAGTTGGGAGGAGTTTCTGTTATATCCAGTCTAGAAGGTCAGTACTCAGTTCTAGAGTACATAATATTTCTACCCATGATAGTTGTTTCATATCAACATCCTCAAAGTGCTTGTGATGTGAAAAGTGCTTTGTGCATTCCAGAGACTGCTTTGTTCATTCCAGAGACTGCTTTGACTACATGATTGTAGCTTTTTACCTCAGCAAGCAAGGAAGCATGCATTGTCACACCATCTTTTTGCTCATCCTCCAGAACAGTGATTGGTGCATGCACAGGGGCATATTCTTCATGGTGGGATAGCTCCCATCTTTGCTGATGTTCTCAGCAGAATGGCCTTGTCATCCCACAAGAGGAGACTTCGCTCTCATCGGACCTGTTGGATGACACCCATCTTGTGTCTGTGTCTCATAAACAGTTGACAGAACTCTCCTATCTGGTCAAGTGGACTTCTTCCCATCCTTACAGACTGAGGGTGTTGTGTAAGACATTTTCTCGCTCAGACTTTTCCTTTTTTTTTCTTTATGTCTCTGCAAGCTAAAGACTTTTCCTCTTCATTGAAGGGCTAATTGGTGGCCATCTCTGCATACTCAAAACCACAGGATGCTCTTTTTTGATTGGCATAACCAAAAATAAAGCTGTTCTTCAAGGGCTACATATACATTCTTCAGTCCAATTTGCAGTCCACAGCCTATGTGGAGCTTGTTTTTGGTCTTCGCTAAGCTCATAGCATGTCTTTTTGAAGTGATTGCGTCCTGTGATATCTGCCTGCTCTTCTGGAAGACAACATCTTTCCTTCTAATGTCATTTAGTCGGCCAAGCTCAGGGTGGACCTATCTTGTTTTTTTTTAAAGTTCACATTGGTCCCCTCTATGGGGACCAACTTTGTTTCTTTCTCAAGTGGTTCCATCCTCCCCTCTTACTAACCACTTGTGTTTCCCACATTCATGCAGCCCGTCTTCTGATTCTGAGTATTTCCTTCACACCTTAGATGTTAGGTGGGTGCTCTTGTTCTAGATTTCTCAGTCTAGAGAGTTTCCTTTGTTTGTTCATCACCAATTTCATTTTTAGGGAGGAGGTGATTTATCTGAGCATCTCTCTTACTGGGTGGTGAACACTGTCTGCTCCATTTCTGGGAAACCACTTCTACAAAGGGGTGAAGTCTCACTTGACACAGTTTGTTGCGTATCTCAGTGGGAATCTTCTCTTGGAACTCTTTATCAGGTGGCCATATGGTTACAGCTGTCTCTATTCCTGTCTCATTGTTCAATCCCAAGCTGATGCTGCATTTAGTAGGGCAGTGTTATTAGTTTCACCATCCTTAGTGTGTTTAGCTTGCTATTTTCCCATATGTGTGAGTCATAGGGACAGGAAGAAGGACAGATTGCATACCTATAACTGTGGTTCTCTGAATGGTCATCAGTGAGCTCACATAGTCCTTCTCTCTCCATGCTGTCCCTTTTTCCAAGTTTCCTGATGGCAGATTTGGAACTGGTTTTCGTTTTACATGTGAATAAGGGGACAGGATTACTGCCAAAATGCAGCTCTCAAGCTTCCAAAGATTTCTGTGTAGGCACAGAATGATCCATACATGTAAGTTCACAGATTACTACTCAAGGAACTGTAGCTACAGGTATTCTTCTTTCAGCATATATGATAAAATTGTTTGATGCAACTTTAAGGCAACAGCTCAAGGATTTACGAATAAAAGACCCTGGCTATGGTTTTCTTTTCCAGATACAATCTCACTTCAGATGTCTTGGGATTAGTTTATTTTGTTTAGCTATCCTTAGAGTGAAGAGAACTGTACAACCGTCACACTCACAATCTGAATAATTTGACCAATGTCTCCCTTTGGCTTTATAGTGAAGCAGTGTGCTGAATGTGCTAATATTCCTATGATATATGCATCTTATCATTGAATATGTTCTAGGCCTTCATTTGGATAGACCTCAAAGATGTATAGTGATGTTTCTGAGCATGACTTAGTAGGCATTTGGTACCTGTTGCCCAAGTATTTACAGGTATAGCTCACAATGAAATATATCATACCTGGTCATTATCTCTTTGACAGAAACATTTGTGCAAAAGGCAGAATTATCATGGAAAGAGTAAGAGAAGGTTTTTTTTGCACCACATAGAGTAGTTTTAGCAAATTATTTATGCAGAACTATAGGTATTCACATGTCAAATGAAAACCAGGTCAGGTGAGTATTGCATGAGTAAACAACACTATTTGGAATATTTTAGAGGCTTTGAAGCTTCTTCTAAAAACATCCAGGGATTATTTTTCTTTCACCAACTTCCTCTTTTTTAATAATTTCTACTTTGGTTCACGAAACTTACAGATGTATGTTTTATGAAAACCTGCTGGGGGTTTCTGCATTGTCTTTTTATTTCTGTTTTGCTCTTCACACACATACTCAGTAAGAGGCAAAAAAAAGAAAAGAAACTCAATTGCAAATGTACTTTGCCACTGAAAATAGTTTGAGTTAGCTTAGTGAAGAAAATCTCCCACTGAACTTGGGATCTAAAGTAGCTACAGGTTTGTCTTAGGTGGAGAATAGTATCTCAGAGGAGAGCAAAGGTGAAACATACAATCTTAAGCCCTTTTCAGCCACATGGAAACTGGATAACCTAAACTTTCAAGGTGAGAAAATGTCATGTTAGTCTCCATCCATGTCAAAAGAGCATCCAAAGCATCAGTCATGCTCTTCCTGTGTTGAAAATGTTCATTTCAGTAATATCTGAGTAGCTTTTTGGTTAACAATAATGAGAGTCTTACATGTAGGAATATTTTCTGTTTTCTTTGTATATTTTCAAGATTTCTCATTTCTATTATTGCTCTCACTGTTAAATAGAAGTTATTTTATCTTCCTAAAATAAAACTTTGGTTGACATTAGACTTATCCACTATCATTTTTTCAGCTCCACTCCATGACATTATCAGCACCTGAAACTGATCTAATATTAAAATCTTAAAGAAAACATGCAGGTATTTTGAGATCCCATTGTTGAAACAATTGCCTTTAAAAAAACCAAAAAACACTAACATCTAATTTTAATTTATTTTCTAAGCAGTCGTACTCCTGGAAGCCGGCAAGCCTCCCCAACTGAAGTAGCTGAGCGCTTGGGACCTAATCCAAGCACTGTGGAAGGACTGGCTTCCCTTCCTAATCCTCCAACCCACAAGCCACTGGTGGAAGAATTTTCAAACTCTGAGTCTCAGAATTTGGATGCTATGGAACAAGTGGGTCTTGATTCTCTGCAGTTTGATTATCCTGGAAATCAGGTACAAATGGACTCTTCAGGAGCTACTGTTGGACTCTTTGATTACAATTCACAGCAGCAGGTTAGTGTTTTATATGGCTCTGCAGTACTATGACAATGCTCACACTCGGTGACATAAATCAATATAATATGACAAGAACAGACTGCTACTGGAAAAGGGAGCTCAGTATAATTCTTCTATTTTGTTTTTACCTGTGTTAGAGTGAACATAGAATCATAGAATAGTAGAGTTGGAAGAGACCACATGGGCCATCTAGTCCAACCCCCTGCTAAGAAGCAGGAAATTATGTTGATTTTCCTACAATTCCACATCACTTCTGTGAAAGCCAAAACGGCTAGATAACTTCAGGTCATTTCTAAATGTTACTACGTCTCACATTAAAAGGGTGGAAGAAAGCAACATAAGATAGCTATTTTAAGCAGGAGCCACATATTGATCATAATGTGAAATTCTGTCCCAGGATTTCAGGATAAAATACTGCCTAAATTTAAAATTCACTCATAGTGTGAGAAAAAACTCCAAGGAAAGAGTCTTTAGATGGTCTACATATAGTTCCTTGTTTAATTTATAAAATAAGATTCACTCCAAAATAGAAGTTTAAATTCTTTCTTTTTCTTAGCTCTTTCAGAGGACTAATCCTCTTGCTGTCCAGCAGTTAACAGCAGCTCAACAACAACAGTATGCATTGGCAGCAGCTCAGCAACCACATATAGGTGAGGTTTTTTCAAAGTACATTTGCTTCAAATGTCAAGTGAAAGTACTAGTAACGTACTATGTACATGCTTTGTTAAAAGCTTGTAAATTTGGACTAAAAAACCTGTGTGTATGCTTTGACATTTAGATATCTGACACTATATATGTGAACTTGGTAGAAATCGTTTTAGAGTAATAATCATTGGTGATGTGCGGAGAAGGCAAGCTCTGGAAATAGATCATTCAGTTTCTTATTTCCCTTACTTCTGTTATGTCTGTATTCAAAAGAAACCTCTGAATTATGTCAAGCTGTTGAACCATAGCACTTTATTGTTTATGATGCTGTACGCACATGAGTTGTGCATGGATTATGGTTGCATGGAATGGGGAGTCCCTGTGCAGTGCAAGATTGCTGTGTTTGATTTTGGGGAGAGAGAGTGAAGGAGATCATTCTTTCTGTTATGAAACCTTGGATATCAGATTGCTTAGATTATGATTACAAGTGTGTGCTAAATTGTATAGTAAATGAGATATTGTAGCAGTGAGTTATAGTAGGTAATGAAGTGAGATTACAAAATGCTCTGTTGGAGCTTATTTAGCCTTTTAAGGTATCAACAGCAACACAGAAATTAACATGGCTGCCGTTTGGGCACAAACATGATAGTTAAATGAGATGTTAAAAACACTGTAGTTTTACTACGTTCTGAAGCCTCAACAGTAGTTGATGGCATAAGTATCTAAGTGTAATGTTTCTTATGGTACAATACTTCATGTGGTGTTTTTTTTGTGATGAAATTGAATCTTTTGTCACTGTAACAGGTGTATTTTCGGCAGGCTTGGCTCCAGCTGCTTTTGTGCCAAATCCTTACATTATCAGTACTGCTCCACCAGGTGCTGATCCATACACAGCAGCAGGATTAGCTGCTGCAGCTACACTGGCAGGTAAAAGAACATACAGTTACCCAGATAAATTGTACTATTAGCAACATCTAATTTAGAAAACTTTACATATTCCTAGTGTTTGGCACCTTTCAGTATAAAGAGCTACACATGCAAACCGAGGGCTGTTTTTTTATCTCACATGAGTATGCAGTTTTTTCCGCCTCTTATTGGTTTAATTGACTAATTTAAGATCAGGTAAACACATTTGTTTCTTAGGAAATCACAGTTGTTTTCACACTAGGAAAGTAAGAGTGGACCAAGTCTGACATATTCTCTAGAGTTGTGAATATGTGTGAGTTATATTAGTATATAAACAGCTTCAAATGCTAATTTCCAGTGAACTCACAGGTCCCCTTCCCTATATAGGGAAATGCACATTTTCATGAAATAAAAGGAGGAGGGAGATGGAGAAGCAATATTTTACCAATAAGAAAGAAAGTTCATCCTACCTCCTGGTTTTTTGACCTTTGCTGCCATTTTAATTCCCAGACATTTGGATGGAAAAGCTCTTAGATTAGAAACAAGTCTTTGGGCAATTGTAGTTTTTATTATTTTTAATAAAATGTTTAATTAAAATTAAAGAATAGCAATATCTATGGTTAGTTTCTCCCTATGTTGTATCCTTGGATACTCTTCACCAAAGTGTACAAGATAATTAAAATTAGTCCTTTGTAAAATGATTATATGCCTCAGATGACTTGTGGGAACTGAGAGACTTTTTCTTCATAAGTGCTGTTTCTTTATAGGAAGGGATTGTTTGCATTATGTTAAGCTTTCTAAATTATTTTGTAGACCTGGGAAGAAAACTATTAGGAAAACGTTATATCTGACAAGTATCCCCAACTTTTCTACAATCAGTATAACCTTTTTTCCCTATTATATTTCACCTTTAGCTGTACTTGATTTATATTCTTTATTGTTGTGTACCTTCAAGTAATTTCTGACTTACGATAATGCTAAGGCAATCTTATTGTAGGATTTTTCTGATGGAAATTGTTCAGAGGGAGTCTGAGGCTGAGGATTTCCATGGCTGAGCTGGGATGCAAACCCTAGTCTTCCAATGCCCTAACCCAGGGGTGTCAAACTCATTTTCATTGGAGGCCACATTAGCCCTATGGTTGCCTTCAAAGGGCCATTGAATCCATGGACAGAGAATCCATAGATAACGAGGGCCAACTATATATCTTTTTTACAAAGTGGTTGATGCTCTTTAGTTTTTACCGAGTTTGGGTCCAAATGTCATTGAACAACAACTCCCATCTCTTTTGATTATCCGCTATGTGGACTGGAGATAATGGTAATTGTAACCCAACAACACTTGGGGCTCTGAGGTTGGGGAAAAGCTAAATGATATTTTAAAGTCAGACATCCTATCAACAAGTCTTGTATCTAATTTCAAACCCCACTCTCCTGACTAAACAGAACAAACTACAAACTTCCAGATGTTTCTGTATCAGGCTACAGAAGTTGTATTTATTTACTTACTTATTTACGGCACTTCTGCCCTGCTTTTCTCAACCCCGAAGGGGACTCAAGGCAGTTTTACAACATAGGCAACAATTCTATGCCTTTAAAAAGAGTGTATAATAAATAAACATTTAAAGTGAAGTTATAAAATACAATTAAAAATAATTAACATCATTTAGCACAATACTATAATAATAATTAATGTGATCCACAAACGTAGTCTGGACCGTTCCAATAGTCATTGCACATCTTTCGCATCTATTATTGCACCAGTTATCCAAAGGCTTTGAGTCCAGCATCTGGGGGGCCACATGACATGGAGGGTGAGATTTGGTGTTCCCGCCTTGAGTTTGACACCTGTGCCCTGGTCCAATACTCAGATCACACTGCACAATGATGGCTCACCATTGTAGGAGGGTATTTGTTCCCTTAGCTCTACTCTCCAGGGCTCTTGATTTCATCAAATTTAGGGGAAGAGAGGAAAAATTAGAATTGTTTTGTGAGGAGGGGCATGTAGAGGATTGTGTGTAAGTATTGAAATTCTAGTTTTAAAAAGACCCCAAAACCTGGGTCAGTGTATCCATGGATCAGTGTTCCATACCTTAAGCCTTACTGAAGAAGGAAGTACAGTAGAGTCTCACTTATCCAACATTCTGGATTATCCAACGCAGTCTGCCTTTTAGTTGTCAATGTTTTTGTAGTCAATTTTTTTAAATATATTGTGATGTTTTGGTGCTAAATTCGTAAATGCAGTAATTACTACATAGCATTACTGTGTATTGAACTACTTTTTCTGTCAAATTTGTTGTAAAACTTGATGTTTTGGTGCTTAATTTGTAAAATCATAATCTAATTTGATGTTTAATAGGCTTTTCTTTAATTCCTCCTTATCCAACATATTCACTTATCTAATGTTCTGTTGGCCTGTTTATGTTAGATAAGTGAGACTCTACTATATCCCCTTTTCTAGTTAGAATGGCAAAAGGAGGGAGAGCACGCCTGTTCTGGAAGAACCTAAGACACCCATCCCCTATACTCTCTATAGAATGGCCTCACTTTTTGCCTTTTTGAATGCCTGGGTAGCAACATGGCAGCAGCCAAGGGAGACTGCCCTCTTGACGCCATGCTGTTACATTCATTCTTTGCAGAATGGCCCTTGACTTATGCACACAGGTCATATCGAAATTCATGATTTTGGCCTCAAAACTTGCTCTTAATTTGTACTAGAGGTTGACTTATACATAATTATATGTAGTATTTTTATGGCAGGATGCTAGGTATCAGCATGTCTTATGTGTACATGTAGTTTATTTTGTCACAGTGGAGTCAATATTGTTCTGAAGAATTTGGAAGATGCAACTATTAGAGATGATGTTTGTAAATTAAGCTTTTTATTTTTTATTAGGGCCAGCTGTAGTTCCTCCTCAGTATTATGGAGTTCCTTGGGGAGTGTATCCAGCCAACTTATTTCAGCAGCAAGCGGCAGCTGCAGCAAACAACACAGCCAACCAGCAGGCTGCATCACAGGCACAACAAGGACAGCAGCAGGTAAACACAGGCACCTTTGAAGATTATTTAAAAAATATTTGTCTCTTTGAGCAGTTTGCCACATGGCAGTGTGTGCCATTGTATTAACATGTGTAATTCTATACATTTTGTGTAATGATATACACTTTGTATATATGCCATGGTGGACAGTAATCTGCAGTCAGTTCATAGCCTCGTAATATCTACCGCATATTTCATTTCCAAAGGACTCATCAATTTTCAGTTCGCCCCTTCTAAGGACTGCCACTTCAGAAAAGAGAAGACAGTCTCCATTTTTGACCTAGATAAGAATTGGTCTCTTTGTTTTCTTGATGACTAGCTGTTTTCATCATAGCACAGATTTCAGAATCCATGATTCTGTCAAGATCACCTAAAAGAGGAAAGACCAGATAGAGGGAGGACTTGGAGAAGCTGCTAGAATAACTCCTGTTAGATTATCTGCCTGGTAAGAAGTGAAGGACTCAAGACTTATCAAAAGTATAGCAGATTCCTAGTTTGGGCCTTTTTCTATTATAGTCATTCTGTGGGCTCAGACTCCAGTATCTCATCCAGGCAAATTTAGGTCATTAGACTTCTTCCTTGCTACTTTTGTCAGCTGCATACCCATCTGTTCCTGGGGGCTACCTCTTTTGTCAGTTGTCCACAAATCTTCAGTGAACCTAAATGTTATTTGGAGGATATTGTCTCTGACTCAGATTTTCCCAACTTTGTAAGAGTAACCCTACACAATTCCTATTCTGAACACTAATCCTGTTACTAGCTAATACAGGTACATTGGGTGTTCAAATTAGAGAAGTCCTATTAATGGGAAAGGAGCTCTGTGTTATTCACAACAATATAATGTTACTCAAGCTTGATCTGTCCTTATATATATTAAACAATATCTTTGACAATTTACTGAGATGAGCTTCTTCAGTTGTTTTTGTTGCCAAGCAAAGACATGAAAGAGGGTGATGTGGAAAGCTGTCAGGTACCAGACTTATTGACAGCACAGATCTGTTACTTGCAAAAGTCCTCACTCTGCAGTAGAGTGCCCATAGCTTCCTTGGCATACTGGTATCAAAAATTGTCATTTTGACCTGTTTGTGATCATATGAATCCCGTATTTCTTATTCTCTCCTCACTTGTAGCTATATTCCCTTAGTTTCCTAATGGGACAGGTGAATGCATTTCACTTGCCTTTCAAAGCTGGTCAGGTTTTTTTAGCAGTGGTGGGAAAATTAGTTGGTGTTATGCAATATTGACAGTTTCAGTGATTGATACTTGCTTTACAGTAGAAAAAAATAGAAATATATATGTGTCCAGGATTCCCTATTAAAAACTGGGGTTATTTGGGCTTCATTTTAAATCTTATTTGGATTTGTTTGTTAATTTTCATGCAAAACCATCTGAATTATTCACAAGTTCTATCTGGATGAAGCTTGCACTAAGATGAACTTCTTTCTAGGTTGTATGTGTAGTATGACTCCCAGAGGATATATGTTCATGGGCTGCATGTGGATACACGAAATTGTGGATAATAGCAAACTCTATTGTAATGAAGGACTTCTAGCCCAAGTACACCACAGAGTTCTGCTAGAGAAGCAAAAAATGCTTAGAAATAACATAGTTGGTCAGACATGGATAAGAGCAACTGCATGTATCAGTCCAGTGGATATCGAGGCCATACTGTCATAACTTTGTACCAGTGGAAGCAATTTATTAAGATTTGGGTGGTGAAGAGCATCCAGTTTTCACCACCCTACCCTATCTATTGCACTACTCCACTATAGTTCAGGTGACCCCCATTTCAAGAACAGCTTACTCTGGGGTGGTGGGATGACTGGAATTGATGAAGATCTAGTGTCCATTTTAAACAAGCAGATGTACTTTCTACGTACTATAAACACTAATGAATACAGTCTTTTGCTATTGAATTTGTGTTAGAATTGTTATCCATTCCAAATATTTTGTACACTTTGTCTTATATAACTGAAAACATTTTAAAGTGGGTTGCATTACAAAAATGTGCAAGAAGCATTATGTAATGTTACCTAGTACCTGAACTACACTGTTTTTGAGGGGTTGGTTTGTGTGTATGTGTGTGTATTTGGCTAATCTACATTAATGTCCCCTAAAACATTTTATTTGGATTTCTTCATATTATTAAAAAGGAATTGGTGTCTCTTAGCCCCAGTGCAAATGGAACATCACATACTTCTGAACAGGTTTAAGAGCACTTTCTATCTCACTGCTCTTTTCAGCATTTGTCTTGCTCAGTCTTACAGTGTTGTCTCACTTATCGCTGGGGTTAGGTTCCAGGACCACCCGCAATAAGTGAAAATCCGTGAAGTAGAGGCACTATATTTATTTAAATATTTAGTAGTTATACACCATTTTAAGTCTTTATCTACCAATTGTGTGTTGATAAATCACCTCCTCCTCCTCCCGTTGCCACTTGGGCTCCTTTTCTCTCCTTTTGGCTTCTATTTCCTCCCTTCCTTAGGCTGTAAATTGTAATTTTTATGATTTATAATAGTCTTTTAGAGTTTATTGAAAAACTGTGAAACAGCGAATCCGCAAAAAGTGAACCGCGAAGTAGTGAGGGAACACTGTATTATTTTAAAGAAAAAGAGAGTCATATATGCACAAATATATGCACTATGAACTGTGCAAGAGGCCAAGGAAATAATAGCATGCAGCTTTTTACCACAGGTAAAGAATGGGTTATGTGATAGTGTGCTCCTCCCCCTCCCCTAATTGCATCCTCCTTAGCAGTGGTTTCTAATTAAATCTCCAGCAGAAAATCTCTTCTTTAACTATGGATGGTGTATGCTGGGTGTGCTCAGTATTTGGAATTTGGAACTCCTGTTCAATTACTTAGTTGATGTCCTACATTTGGAGCACAGTCTGGTTTGTATTGGCAATAGTTGACAACAGTCAAACAGTATTTGTGAGCTATATTTGAAGGTGGTGAAAATATGTGTTTTAGGACTAATAACAATCTCTTAAATATGGTTTAGGGCCAAGAAGCATTATATTTGCATTGGTTCAGTGTTCTTGTAAATAGCACTGAACTGCAGAAGCCTGATCAATGATTGCATTTGTTAAAAACTCAAGGGTTAAAATTGAAACTATTGGTATTAGTATTTACATACTAAAATGAATAGACTTGGGTTCCTTGAAATTTCTACCCTTCTTTTAAACAGTGCTGAAACTCTAATATGTTGAGCTTGTGTTTCTTGTGCCAGAATACTGCTGTCAAAGTATCCCACACCTGCAACGTTTTAATTTGCCTATCTATCTTTTAAAAATGCAGTCCAGTATACAGAGATGTTCCATCATTTTTATGATATAAAGCCATTTTCATACTCACATTTTAAGCAAATTGCGTTGGCCTTGGTCTCTTGTAGGTTCTTCGTACTGGAGGAAGTCAGCGCCCTCTTACTCCCAATCAGGGACAGCAAGGGCAGCAGGCAGAGTCACTTGCAGCAGCTGCGGCAGCAAATCCAGCTTTGGCTTTTGGTCAGGGTCTTGCCACAGGCATGCCAGGTATATAATGATGAGTTAAGGAAACTAAGAAAAAAGTAACATTAAATATTCCTGAATTGCTTTTGTGATCACATGAGTTGATTTAGTTGCAATCTTCTTATAATTATTATCTTTTAGCTTGAGTTACAGCTTAAATGTTATTTTCTTTACAAATGTTGGCAGAATAAAGGCAAGAAAAATATATAAGACGGAAAAGGCCAAGGAAGAGAATTTCCTGGCCTCTTAGCCCAGAATGTTTGTGTTTATACTGTCTGAAAGAATTAAATCAACTACTCAATATTAACGTATTTAACGTACTTTCAGAAAAATATAATGACTTATATCCCAAGACATATGAACTACATTCCTCTTGCACAATGGCACATTACCACTTCCTTTCTGCAGTACATTTCCCAAGAGCTGAGATTCCAAAGCCCAGCTCCTGAGAAACAGAGGACTCTTTGGAAAGAAGTGTGATATGCTGGGCTTTGGAAAAAACAAGAAATGTAAGATAATTCACTTGTGCAAGTAGGACAGTCTTCCTTTTGTACAATAAAATCCATAAATTAGGCCACTGGGGTAAAATGTGTGTTTCAGTTTTTACTATAACATGCAACTCTGTGAGTTGTCAAAACTCTTTCAGTAATGATGCTGGGGGGAAAGGATCCTGGCTCACCTTCTTTCTACTGGGGTACAGGACACATCCACATGAAAGCATGCATTGTGAGGGGATTTTGTGTTCTGGATAAATTTGTGTCACATGATGGATTGAGTAGCTTTTCTTCGGAATACATTTGATGTTGTGACTTCATATATCAGTGTAACTCACCTCATTGTACCATGAAGAAATGTAGCTTTTATTAATGGTGGTTGTGGTAGTCAATCTTTAGACTAGAGGCAAAGGAAGAAAAGTTGCCTTTGGAAGTAAGATTGTTGGTATGTCTGTTCTGACATACTTTTGTTTCAAGTTCTTTAAACTTAATCCAATCCATGATAATAATGCAACCTTTGCATTATTATGTAGCTCTTGTCATCGTAGACCATTGGGGACTTGCTCCCAAATAAACATGAATGGTATTACATTGGTAGAGCAGGTTTAGTTGGAGGTTTCTGATTTTGCCTGGTAATTTGCTCAGTGAGACTCAACCCCAGTATTTTAAGTTAAGATTATAGTCTTAGTATGTGGCCATCTGTAATTGGGAAGAATTGAGGTGAGTTGTGTTTTGGTTGATTTGTTTGTTTATATAAAATGCTGTGTATAGAAGAGAACAAATTGTTCTAATATGAGTGATGACTTGCTTTGATTGTTTAGAGACGATTCTTACACTTAAAAAAAGTTTGAAGAAGTCTAAAAGAAATGTGGAAACAATTTTATTTGGTTTATCTCAGTAAAATAAAGAGATAAAGGTACCAGAAGATTCAATTAACTAGATACAATTAGATATTGCTGAACAATAGAATGAATAGAGCATGTGATTGCTGGTTGATGAAGAAGAGAGAACAACTTTTTCTTTGTATAAGGTTATTGGAGTATGTCCATTGTTGTCTTTCTACATTAAAGTTTTAAAACAAAATGACACTTTCAATGCAACAGACAAGTGTTCTTTTCAGTTTGCCATCATTGGATTTTATTTACAGAACTCATTGCCAGTTCGATGAAATTAGAAATTACACCTTCATTTAGAAGCAGCTGTTCTGCTTTTCAGTTTTCTCTACAAATTTCTTCTTACATAAACATCTCTTACAAGCTCCATGCAGAAATTGTTTGCATTGACACAAAAAAGCCAGGATTCTGTAGAATTCTTGTTATTGTTTGTAAGTGATACACTAGTGTTGACTACCTGTTCATTCTTGCTTGGATTCTCCCACCAGTGGAATTGCCTATATCAGTGTTTCTCAAGCTGTGTTCCTCCAGGTGTTTTGGACTTCAGTTCCCGGAAATCTCAGCCAGTTTACCAGTTCTTAGGAATTGTGGCAGCTGAAGTCAAAAACATCTGGAGGAGCGCAGTTTGAGAAACTCTGACCTATACCATCCAGCAAGGATGCTGACACTGGATCCATGAGTGAGGCCACCTCTCTAAATCATCCCCCAAAACAAATGTTATGGTTTTCTTTAAACACATTAATGACTTGCTATGAGTTACCTTCATGTTTAAGTTGAGGGCAGTTTTGGGGCAAATATTGTGGATTTTAATATGACTCATGGATAAATCAAGGATCATTCCATAAAGAAAGGGAACACCAATATCATCTCAGGAATCTAGCCACATCTGGCCCACCAGTGTCATTTCCCCACTCAGGCATTCAAAAAGGCCAGAAGTGACATCACAGCAGAGGGAGTAGTGAGGGTTGGTGCTTCTTTTTGGTTCTCCTGGGATGGCCTTTTGCTACTCTACTCGGATATAGGAGAGTTAAGGTAATAACCTTTAGGCATGGATAAGTTGATCCAGGGTTTGGGGAGTTAATTTTTTGACTAAAATTTCAAGACTTATACATGGGTGTATAGGGTAGGTCTAACAGGGTTAGCATATCTGAATAAATATCTCTTCTTGTAAGATTTAGATATGCTGATATTTAGCGACATGTATAATAGCTTACTCTCTGGCCTATTGAGATACCAACATTTACTTTATATCTTAGTGCTCCGCCCTCTCCCCCATCACACATACATGAATGTGTGCACATACACCAGTGTCCAAACCCCCAGATGCCCAAGCCTTATAGAAACCTTCCCCCAAACCTGATGATTGAGAATACTAGACTTCTGTTTTGTTTTTGTTTCCTCCCCCCTCCTCCTCCTCCCCCTTTTCTTATTTTTCTTCTTCTTTTTCCTCTTCTTCTTCTTTGATAAAACTTGAGTATATAAAGTAGTATGAATTCAGCTATTAACTGTACCAGAGTCAAGCTGCTATTCAGGCTCAGATATCCTGAGAGTGGTGTGTGTGTGCTTATGAGTTCCTATATACTTATAGACATTCCTGTAATGAGAGGAGTAATGGGAGTGATAATCCAAGCCCTTTTGGCATTCTGATTTACTGGTTTTTGTGGACACAACCAGTCTGTTTCCTCATGCTGGATGACAGTTAAGAAACATTTGGCACACACATAATTTATGCTTCATCTCTCAATATTGGGCACTTCCTAGTGATAACCATGTAATAAGTAATTGCTTGTGAACCCATTGCTAAGTGTAGTGTAACTTCATTTGTAAATCTATTTCTTGTTATATTACATGTACTGTTTATTGTCTAACAGCCTATTTTACATTCCTTACAGAGAAGCAGTAAAAGAGTGCAGTGCAAGCCTGGCCATTTGCTAGAATGTGAAAATGGTAGTGAAGGTAGTAGAACAGAATAGCACAGTTTAGTTCTGTCTATACATTTTTAATACCAATAGTTCTCTTTCTTAGAAGCCCTTTTATAATTCTTTATATATTCCAAGCCTTGATATAGTCATACCTTGTTTTAAGTTGCAGGGACTTGGATGCCTATAAATAAACACATAATCTCCCATATTCTATTCTTCATGGTTTGATATATAAGTCATGAACATAATTCACTGTGTATGTACATACAGATCTATATGTATGAGAGGAAACCCATATGACACAATTAAATCTGTGCTTGGCTTGAACATATAACAAGCCAAGAATATAACAAAGCATCTACAATAATTGGGTAAGATAGTTGAGGGCATGTAGATCTTTGTAGAAAGAAGCAAAAACTGCTTCTTTCTGAGATTACATGTCTGGATTGCTGTTGCTCAGATTATGAATAGCCTGTGGTTTGTGCATAAGAGAATATAAATTGGACTTCTTGGCCTTCCTAGATGAAATATACATAGGTGTCTGGTTTAAATTTAGGCCTTTGTTTGGTCCTTGGAAAACCTGTGTAAAAGGACAAGGTTGTTTTATTAGAAAAACCCAAAAAGATTTCACTACTTCATCTTTAGAGCTACTGATAATGGAAATAGAGGACACGGCCTTCAACAGGATATAATTGAAGAACATTAAGCTCATAAATGTGCAGTTGAGAGTATTTTTCATGATTTGGAAGTCTAATTGTAAATGGCATGCTCTTGAGACTTGGTGATCAATATCAACATTTGGAATTCAAAGTGATATCATAAACTAAAACTGACCTGCAAGTGCAAATCAGTAGTATATGCCTGCTCCATATTTTCCTGCCAGAGTTGCATTGTTTGTGCAGCATCCCATTCCCTGGCTAGGAAAAGCAATATCTTGCAATTACGTCATTACTAGGAAGGATCAGGGCAGGTGATGAGGAGAGCCCTGTGTTGTGTTGACAGACAAATGATCAGATTGAGGAAGGGGCCAGCACAGGGAAGATGCATACACTTGTTTGGACACGGGTACAATTTCCATTTAGCCCCGGACAAGTGATCGACGTGTTAAACCTCTGGACCAAAGTTTAAGAATAAAATAGACAGATTTGGAATAGAACTGGTTACTAATTTCTAGAAAAAAAAACAAATCACAGTGCTATACATTTAGTATTAAACTTTTCTTTAGCAAGATGCAAAGTAGAAGTATTGATCCCATAATAGAGAAGCTTACTGGAATGTGTTTTCTATATTGGTTAGGCTATCAAGTACTTGCACCCACGGCCTATTATGATCAGACAGGTGCCTTGGTGGTAGGTCCTGGGGCCAGAACGGGACTTGGAGCACCTGTCAGGTTGGTGGCTTCAGCGCCTGTTATCATCAGTTCTGCAGCTGCACAGGCTGGTAAGTAGATCTTCCACAGTACTTTTTGCATTCCACTGGGGGAAATGAATTCTAACAATAATATACTCAGCCTTTCATATTTGTTGATTTGATTATGTGTGGATGTGATTAATATATTTTCTCTAGGAGTCTCTAGACCCTCCAGGGCAACTTTATGGTCATTTTCCACAAAGTGTTGAACTAGAATTGCCCTGAACGACCTGGAGATTCCTTGAGATGTGTTGTCTCAGAGATTTTAAAAAAGCTAATTTTTTAATTCACAGGTTTTCCACTTTCACAGAGTCCTCATGCCTTAGCATCAGTGAAAGTGGAGTATTTTTTTTCAGCCCCCCCCCCCAAACTATATACCAGGTAGTTACCATTAAGAGAGTTGAGATTCAGTGGTGGAATTTTTTCTGTTAGTATTTGCTGAGAGTTCTCCACATGTATACATACAAGACCATGTATGGATTATTCTCTAAGGGATTTGCATTTCCTTCGTTTTTTACTTCCCCCCTCCCAAAAAAAAAAAAAACCCATAAAAGCCAAATTACCATCACCTGGCTTTTATTTTTAAAGATCTTGTATCTCAAAGGTACTTTTCCCTGGAAACACCTGTGTGAACCAACTGTGACCATACTCTGATCAGTGGTATCTTACATTTATTTTCATCAAGGCTCTGTATTTTAATTGTCAAGAGTCAGACGCCAATTAGCGAACAAAAATAGAGTTTATTCAGCAGATAAGCCAAAAAGTAATGTTAACACAGAAAAAACCTTGAAACACTTCACTATCAGTGCTTCAAGAGCAGTTCAAACAAAAATATAATTCAGCAACACAAGCAGGTAAAAACAAAGCTAAACAAACTTAGTGCAAACTGCACTTTCTGAGTCCAAGCCCTGCCAGCCGGCTCTGTAGTTTTCAAAGGAACAGTTCCCAAAAGAAAACACCAAATTGGTCAGGAAACAAACAAACAAACTAAGAATGCAGTAGACTGCTTCCACAATGTGGATAAAGCCAAAGGCTCCAAAAGGATGGTGAAAAGACGTCGTCTGGGATTCCAAGGTCAGGTCAGGAGATAACAGCGGTGTCCAAAGAGCAAGCCAGGAGTCAAAAGCCGATAGTAGTCATCAATCACAGGGCGAAGGCAGTAGCAAGGTCAAATTCCGATCCAAGGTCTGAAGAGGGTGCAGTCATCCAAAACAGGTCCACGATAAGACACAGCGAGAGCCAAGCTAGGTGATAACAGCAGATTCAAATCATAGTCCAAGTCCAGTCTTCATGGAAACACAGAGATCCCAATGGCGCCTCAGCAACACCTTGCCACACGCAAAGTGCAGTGGCCAAACATTCCCATTTTATTCCCCTTCCTCCTGGGTGACCAAACACTCACACCCAAACACCAGGTGTCCCAAATCTACTCAGAGTCTGAGCTCCACACAGCTAGAGCTCGTGGATCTGGAGTACCTAGCAATTCGTCGGAGTCCCAATCATCCTGCCCACACTTAGCCCCATGAACACTTAAAGAACCATCCTCCCTTCTCCAAGCATCCCAATTGGGATCAGCTCCTGCAGAAACCCCAGGTTCAGAAGTATCCATAGACCCCAAATCCCCAGACATCTCCGGTGGCTGTGCCCATTCAATGCCCGCTTCCCCAGCCACCACCTGTTCCTCAGCATCCATCTCCCCATCTGAATCTTCCTCAGAAGATCCCCCATATAGCTCTCTAAGTCGCTTCCTGCGCAACTCCTCCAGTGAACCCTCATCACGAGGGTTTTTTCTTCCTCTTCGAATTCCATCCCCATCAACCATAATCCCCGAAGGTGCAGTCACAACATTAATCATACAAATAATTTCAGGCATTGCTAGTTGTAGGTGTGTCCAACCTGTAGCACATAGGCATTTCAATACATAGTGGCAAGCCAGGAACCAATTTGTTAGTGTACAACTTATGACAACTGTTGTAACATCTTATAGGTTAATATTGCTATAGGAAGTTAGGCCATAATAGTGCTGAGGCATGGGATCCCATTTTTCCAGCAAAAATGGGTAGAGAAGAGGAGTGATAGCCCTCACAGTGCTCTCAAGCATTGGAAGAGGGAAAGCAAAAAGAAATACCAAAACCAGGAGGAAAATGATAAGACTTATTTATTTTGTGTCAAAAGCATTGCATAATAAATAAGTTTAAAAGTGATGAAATAAAGGAATCACAAGCAGCTAAATAGTTTTAGAACAAAAGCGGGCAACAAGCGACCGCATGGTCCGTAGTTTTAAACATTAGTGATAAGACTCACTAATGTATGTGCTAGAGAAATGGTTCTCAAATTTTGGCTTTCCAAATGATTTTGATTTTAACTCCTGGAAATCCTGGCCAGCATCAATAATGGACAGGATTTCTGTCACTTGGAAGACCAAGGCCCCTTCTACACATCTGTATAAAATCCAGATTATCTGATTTGAACTGGATTATATGGCAGTGTAGACTCAGATAATCCAGTACAAAGCAGATAATGTGGGATATCTGGTTTGATATTCTGGGTTATATGATAATGCAGAAGAGCCCCCAAGACATCTAAAGGGCAAGATGTTAAAAACTGCTGTGCTAGAAGAGTTGTGAGTGCCTTGCTGTTGTTTTTTCACTGGCTTTTGTAGATGTTGTATGACTCTTGCCTCCTGCTGATTCCCAGACTATTAGATATTTCCTCCTCTGAGCTCTTTACAATTTCTGGACAACATAGGAAGGGTTTTTTCAATACCTCTATACAGGTATGTAGGGAACATTACTCTTCAGAAAAGGAAAGCTGTTGAATTTGTGCATCCATGATCATTTTTAAAGCAAAAGTAACATCTAATTAGACACTAAATGCCTTTCTCTGCTTAAAACTTCATGTAGCCATTATATCCCCCCCCCCAATAAAATTTTCTCTATACCAGAAGTGGGCAGTTTGTGGCCCCTAAATCTTATTGGACCACCTGTACTCAGCCCGCAGTAGCATAATCAATGTTAAGAGATTATGGAAATACTCTTGATTGCTAATGATAATTGAAAAAAGTAATATGTTTTACAGCTGCAGCAGCTTCAGCTGGAGGAACAGCAAACAATATCACAGGAGCCACAAATGGGCTTTTTCGTCCCCTTGGTGCCCAGCCACAACAGCAGCAGCAGCAGCAAGCAAACAGCAGTCTACAATCTAATTCATTTTATGGCAACAATGCTTTGACCAATAACTCCCAGAGCAGTTCACTTTTTTCACATGGTCCTGGCCAACCAGGAAACACATCTCTTGGCTTTGGAAGCAGCGGCTCCTTAGGAGCTGCTATTGGGTCAGCTCTTGGTGGATTTGGCTCATCTGGTAAGTTATTTCATTTGTAAAGACAACAGTGGAGAGGTTATATAAGTTTATGTCCCACAAATGCAACTAGGTCTGCTTTTGTCTAATAAAGTGGCCAATAGACCCTTTCCTAGCAGCATCATTTTATCAGGGGCATTGTTGCCAAAGGTGAGAAAGTAGACTTCTCAGAATTACAAATGCATGTTCAGGAACATTTTGAGGAGTGATGTGAGCATTCTGTCCTCTACCACCTAGAGTACTTGCAGTGAGACAGGGTGACTTCGGAAGCAAAGATCCACCATTCATATTGATCTTTGGGCACATTGCTTCTCTGCAGAGGTGGGGGGGGGGGAGGGTTGCCATTGCATCAGAATGTAGCCTGTGGTTTTCCATACACCTTGCAGTACCTTCACTTAATATTTTAATTGCTTTAATTCAAAGCTTAAACATTGTCATGTTGTTTTATTTTCATTGTGTAATGATCTTTATTGTTTTATTCACCATGTGATAAGCCCCTTTAGAGATCAGTAGCTTTTTAGATTGTGGAGATTTTTTTTGTTTCTGAAAAAATCTGAATATGTGGCAAGGCAAATTAGTTGCTAACCTTGCATAGGCAAAGGCATGTCTGAAGCCCACACAATTTGGTGCACTTTATGAAAGAATAGATGTGAGCCTGCACACTTTGATCTTGGAAAATGTCCCATGTGAAACAATTTTTATAAGTATCTTAGACACCTTCTTAGAATGCTTCACTTCAACCATTAGAACAATTTCCTCATATTTGCCTCATAGAATCTTAATTTCTGCTGGCTCATCTCTGTTTAAAATGAATAAACAAGCAGAATGTAATCTAAGAAATAAACCTGTTATTCAGGTCTTACAATGTTTTCATTTGAAAGCTATTCATGTCAAATATTGAGAATCACGTTCCTGTCATTTTCCTGCATAGGGAGAAGAGTATCCTTAAAACACACTTTTTATGGTAGGCTTCTGAAGTTTTTTTTCCTCCAGTAGTTTAGTGTGAAGCAGATGTCTAATTATAAAAAAGAACATGATGTGTAGTCCTACATTTCTTGGGCCCTATTTAATTGTAGCCTTATGCTATTTCAGAGTTAATTCACTTTTAAGCAAACCCTGATTTGATTGTAAATGTAAGTTTCCCAGCTATTATTCTGTTTGCAGAATTACACTAAAGTGAGGATTTAAAATGTTTGTCTTAATGTTGTGAGTTCTTTTAAAATCTAAGTGTTAGGTTAGGCATTATCAACCTGCGGCCCTCCAGCTGTTTGGGCCTCCAACTCCCAGAAGCCCTAGTCAGCTTATTGAATAGTCAGGAGTTCTGAGAGTTGGAGGCCCAAACAGCTGGAATGCCACAATTTGAGAATGCCTGTATTTCAGTTGAATTATTACATTTGTTTCCTACCATCCAAAAAGTTGAAAGCCATGGCCATTTGGGCATTTCAAGCATGCTGAATTGCCATCTATATCATCCCCAGCCTGCATGACTTGTGACCATGCTGTCTGTGGATACTGGGAATTGTAATCCAGAATACCTCATGGGGCCCAATTAGGGAATGATGTTTTAGACTCACAACATTCCACTAAGTTAGGTAAGATTGAAAAGAATGACTTGTTCAAGACCATCCAATGAACTTGTTAACTGATATGGGATTTGAAACTGGGTTACCCATATTTAAACTCACATCAATTAAGTACTTCATCATGTATCTTAAAATAGTTGGATTCATACAGTGGAGGTCTAGAAAGCTGACTTATTTTTCATATGCCACAGCATTTCCTTTCTTTTTGTTACAAAAGGCTCACTTGACTAAACTATTCTAAAATTGGGTTCTAAATTAAAAGGAAATAATTCCAATAAAATGTTTATATATATTATATATACATCTAGCAGAGTACAAGTCCTCTCAGGCATCGAATCTGCTTCTGTGTTTTGTTTGCCACAATTAATATTGTTTTAATTGTTAAGAATGAAAGGATAAAGCTGACTAACCTAACAAATTGATGAAGCTCAGGATCCTTACTCATATTTTCTAAAGAGAAGTAAAATCTTATATAATAAGTCAATGTTAAACAAACCTGGCAATCTGATTTTTTTAAACTTTCACATATGATGAAAAATACCTAAAGCTACTTGTATTATCATCAGGCAATAAGATATTAAATTAGTTCTAACAAGCTTCTAATATGATTTGTACTCAGCATTTGAACAGATCATTTTAGGACTAGCCTTCAAAAGGATAATGGACTTTACTCTTTTTGTTCCCGCCTCTGATTTATATAAAAAGACACGACCAAGAATGCCTTAGTATGGTCATTTTGCATAGCTCGGGGAAGTGCAGAACCTGGGATAATGTTTAATAATAACTGTAGAGTAGCATAAAATCAATTGTGTTAGAATCTGTCACGAACAATAATCCTATAGCATGTATGAACCACCACTGAGTTGGAGTAGGGTTGGGGTTGGGATTTGGGGTTGCCTCTCAAAATAGTACAGCTGGGGAGGAATGAGGGGAACTGTTCATAGAACTGATTTGAACTTGATATTCAGCCTCATTTGTTCATATTAACACAGTATGACATGCCTGACTATTGGTCCCAAAGCCTGACTCCAGAATATCAAATACTATAAAAATGTTGCTAAGTCTTGAATAGATCAAGACTTGGAGATCCTTGGAGTTCTTCCTTATTTGAGGAATGATTGTATTCATTTTGTGATTTATTAAATCATGTGTGGTTATCACAGTAATTGTCTGTAGAATAATGATTGTTATAATTATTGTGATCACATCTGTTATTGCCCAGCTGTAGGTTGGGGCTAGGTTTTCTTTGGTTGACACTGTATGTAATAGGGTCTTTTTATTTCTTCTTCAGTTGGCAGTTCTGCAAGTAGTAGTGCCACAAGGAGAGAGTCTCTATCTACTAGTTCTGACTTGTACAAAAGATCTAGTAGCAGCCTAGCACCCATAGGGCAGCCATTTTACAATAGTCTGGGATTTTCCTCCTCTCCAAGCCCAATAGGCATGCCTCTGCCAAGCCAAACTCCAGGACATTCACTTACGCCACCGCCATCACTTTCATCACATGGATCCTCATCCAGTTTGCATTTAGGTAAAAAAAACAAAGCCCTTTTTGTTTGTATATGTATGTGTGTATATGTATTTTATATGTATATCAATATTTTATGTTGGGTTAAAGATGTCAATTTGCATCTTCAGTAAAGTTTGTTGTATAGTGGATCTAATCCCTATTTGTTGATCAGTGCAGTCAAATCTTGCTGATGTGGCCATTGCAGGGGATCAGTTGTGGGAGCAACAACTTTCTCCATACAACCCTGCATTTTTGCCACATAAAAATAAAGCTTGATATTTAGGGAAAATATGATTGGGTTGTTGTTACTGTGTTGTTGGTGTTGTTGTTGTTGTATGACAGGCAAAGACATATTTTTCCTGTATTTGTGTTGAACATATGTCTGCTTTTATGGAGTCAGCTTTAGGCTAATGTTTAGTGCATGGTAATAATATCAGTTTCACATCTTTGTTAAAGAAAAACTTAAAGCAAAATTTGCAGAATGTGTGAACCATTTGGTTCATGAATTCACGTTAAGTCTTTTAGGACCTCACCTTCAAAATGCATAAAGTAATAATATATAATCTGTGAGGGCAATAGCATACTTAGTTTATAATACATCTTTTCCATTACACCTGCTGCATCAGTAATACTTGCATATTTCAGCCAGTGAAATGTATACTGGCATTTTGTTTGGGGTTTTTTTGTTTATTAAAAAAGATTTTACTTAATTTCATTTTATAATTAAATACTTTGTGGGACATATTTTGCAATGTGTAACTATACATTTCCTTTTATTACTTTTATACCTAGTGTAAGTGAAATGTATAGTAATTTTATGTGCTTCACACTTTTGAATTGTTTTGTTATTGGACATTTTGTTAAAGAAGAGATCTAAAATTAGTTACAATAAATACTTTGAAATGTCACATGTTGTAGCTGTTGAAATTCTCATATCACCCAAATAATTCCTTTTATTCCTTCCCAGTGTTATAGTTATTTAGGATTTGGACATATATTTGTTGGCCCTGTTTAAATTGTGTTCCTGGCTTTGTGTAAGAGCAACGTATATAACACCTTATTACTTACAGAAGTGGTGTCATAATATCTTGATTTCTCCCAAAATCAAATGATAGGTTTTATTGCCTGAATTATATTTATATATTTACTCATTTTGTGTTTCATAGTCTGTAGATGATTTTGCCATTTAGTGAATTGGTTTAATTATTTGCAATGATGAAAACATTATGAATAAGGTATATTAAATAAGTTTTGAATTTAGAAACATTAGAATATAATAGTTGCATGGTCTAAAGCCCTTTTTTCTGTTTATCACATAAAATTTGTCACTTGGGAAAATTTTCTTGCACTCTTTGTAATGAGGGGAATAAGACTATGCTGCATCTAAGTGCAGTATATATCATATATTTGTATCTTGCCCCAGAAACAGTAGAAGCTTTCTGTTGCAGTGTATGTAAGAATTCCCCTTTCATCTTAACACAGTGGCTGACACTCAGAGAATTAGGCATATATGTAGCTGAGCTTTTCCACTCTTCGTTTCCCAGTAGACACCTTGGCACATCTGTAGAAATGCTGTTACTAAAGATAGGAATTTTTTTCCTCACGTTTGTGAGATTCAGTATACCCTATACAGTCATATATAAGTCTAGAAATTTTAGACAAGAAAATTAACCCAAAACATCTGAGTTGACAGGTCAGTGTGGGTAGTGTACCTTATCAAAAAAACAAACCATCCCCTTCTCTGAGTAGAGTGCTTAAAGACAAGAACTATCCTGGGAGAAAGTCCCCTCCATTCTGTCTACCATGGTACCACTTGTGGCCTTTTCAAATGTCTGGGCTGAGAAATGGCTACAGTGGCTGGGGCGGCTGGCTCCCTGAGGCAATGTTGATGCTTTCTCCTCTGAGAGGAATGATTCATGAATTACCCACAGATCATATAAAAATTTCTAATTTTGGCCCCCAATCCTGCCCTCGACTTATACATGAAGTCGACTTATATGGTAATTCAAGAAGATTCAGACTGAAGAGAAAGTCATCAAAACATCTTGCTGTAAATGTAAGTACTTTACAAATCTGCACAGAGATTTTTAGTTTCCAGATCAGATCAGACCATGAAATGTTACTCCAAAAATGTGGAGGGGACTCATTGCATTTTTCAGATTTGCAGCGATGGCCAGCCAGATCATTATCTTTGGATCTGGTGATACAACTTTCTGCATTATGCATTAATAATATGTGAAGATTCCCATAACCTTTTTTAGGAAGTTCCCCACTCTTCTTTCCTTTCCAGATCCTGGCAAATGGCTGCAGCTTCTATTCCATCATGGAACCTTTCCAGTCTTTCTTTATACCAGAATTAAAACTATGTGAAACATAGCTTTTGTGAAAAACCAATAAAGCCTCAGAAAGTGTCTTAGCCATTTGGAGAACATATTTGTGTCCTGTGCACTTCCGGTATTCATTTAAAGACTGGAACTCACTGATCACTGCCATAACCAGCAGTGAACAATGCCAGGGGTTCTTCTTTTTGTTGTGAAGGAGAGTAATGAATAGGGTTTAAAAAGAAAAAAAAGATATATTTACCACAGGGGAACAATGTTTAGTGGCTGTTACCACTTAAAAAGATGAGAGAGGCCTGTAATTGACATAGGTAGACCTCAACTATGAGAGACAACATGAGAAAACACATCCAGAAAATCACGTTGTCTGATTTTTCACGAATTTATTTGCAAATTATGGTGGAAAATAAGTATTTGGTCCATAACAAAAATTCATCTCAATACTTTGTTATATATCCTTTTTTGGCAATGACAGAGGTCAAACGTTTTCTGTAAGTCCTCACAAGGTTGGCACACACTCCTGCTGGTATGTTGACCCATTCCTCCATGCAGATCTCCTCAAGAGCAGTGATGTTTTAGAGCTGTCGCTGGGCAATACAGACTTTCAACTCCCTCTAAAGATTTTCTATAGGGTTGAGATCTGGAGACTGGCTAGGTCACTCCAGGGCCTTGAAATGATTCTTACGAAGCCACTCCTTCGTTTCCCTGGTGGTGTGCTTGGGATCATTGTCATGCTGAAAGACCCAGCCATGTTTCATCTTCAGTGCCCTTGCCGATGGAAGGAGGTTTGCACTCCCTTTGCAGAGAAACAGCCCCAAAGCATGATGTTGCTACCCCCATGCTTCACACCAGCTCAGCATTCTTTCTCCTCCAAACACGACGAGTTGTGTTTCTGTCAGACAGTTCTACTTGGGTTTCATCTGACCATATGACATTCTCCCAATACTCTTCTGGATCATCCAAGTACTCTCTAGCAAGCTTCAGTCGGCCTCGGACATGTACTGGCTTAAGGAGGGGGACATGTCTGGCACTGCAGGATCTGAGTCCCTGGCGGCATAGCGTGTTACTGATGGTAACCTTTGTTACGTTGGTCCCAGCTCTTTGCAGGTCATTCACTAAGCCCCCCCCCCCCCCCCCCGGTGTGGTTCTGGGATTTTTGCTCACCGTTCTTGTGATCATTTTGATCCCACGGGGTGAGATCTTGCGTGGTCTTGTATCTCTTCCATTTTCTAATTATTGCTCCCACAGTTGATTTCTTCACACAAAGCTGCTTGCCTGTTGCAGATTCAGTCTTCCCAGTCTGGTGCAGGACTATAATTTTGTTTCTGGTGTCCTTCAACAGCTCTGGTCTTCACCGTAGTGCAGTTTGGAGTGTGACTGCTTGAGGTTGTGGACAGGTGTCTTTTATACTGATAAGTTCAAATAGGTGCTATTACTACAGGTAATGAGTGGAGGACAGAGGAGCCTCTTAAAGAAGTAGTTACAGGTCTGTGAGACACAGAAATCATGCTTGTTTGTAGGTGACCAAATACTTATTTTCCACCGTAATTTGCAAATAAATTTGTGAAAAATAAGAAAATGTGATTTCTGGATGTGTGTTCTCATGTTGTCTCTCATAGTTGAGGTCTACCTATGATGTCAATTACAGGCCTCTCATCTTTTTAAGTGGGAGAACATGTACAATTGGTACCTGACTAAATACTCCCCCCCCCTACTGTGTATGGGCTCAAGCTTTAAAATCAATTGTAAAAGGTTTAAAAATGAAATATGTCTTATCTGGGAATTGAAACCAGCAACCAGTACATGATCTGAGGCTTTTTATGCTTGATTGGTGTGACTCATTTCACATTTTTAAATTGTTATTCATTCCAGAGAGTGGCTAGTTTCCAAATGATACGATTCTCTCTCCTAATGGAGTTTTTAATGTGAATTTATTCATCTAACTAGAAAGACTAAAAATTCAGAAAAACACTTATTTTTAATATAGAGACATTTTAGAAGACAAATTTATTCTCTGTCTAACAGTCACTTGTTCTAGACAATGTATTGGAAAATATCCAATCAAGTTTTCAAAATTCTTCAGAAAGTGAATTGCAACTAGAGCATTTTTACATTTGAATTTTAAAATACGTTTGAGGATGTTAAAGGTATATGAGGCTATCAGGCAGGATACATTTTTAAGCTTCCATTTTTTAAGGAACTGTTTGAAAATACTGTAGTTATTTGAAAAAAAATCAGCAACAGGTGTTTCCTGCAAAAAAAGCTTACTCCTGGTATCTTAATGAATTAATTTATTTTCATTAAGTAACACCTGTATTCTAGGCTGGATCCAGGTTTTCTGCTAGCAGGAACACACTTTATCTAGGATGCATCGGTTGATGAAAAGAAATGGAAGAAGTGACTTCCCCCAATTTTTTCCCATGAAGCTTCTAACATTTCCTTCTCTCACATCCCTAAACAGATCAGAGACAGATACTAACATTTTATGGATAATTTCTTAATCTTAAAAAAGCATTTTTATGGATCAAAGCTGGAATCTCTTACATAATTTTTTAAAAAACTTTTGCCATATGGAAAAAAGTGCCAATATCACCAAAAAAAAGTCCTTCCTGTTTTTCCCTGTTGTAGAGAAAATATGGAGACAAAATTATTGGTTATAACTTTTGCCAGCATTTGCGCTTGCTTGCTGTTAGTAGGTCTTTTTCCCTGTGTTCACTTTAATATACCCTATTACCACCTCTGTTAAGATTATGTCTGCTATTATGTTGTTATGGCCTTTCTTTCCATAAAGTTGGAATAAGTGTGTTCACAGGATTCCTATCCCTCATACAGACCCATATGATAGATGAATTTCTTATGGAGGTAGAGGCCAATATTTTTGCTGACTCTTTTATGTTAGGCTTTATAAAAAATTGGAGCAGGGTTTTTTTTGTTTTGTTTTGTTTTGTTTTTTTTGTAGCAGTGAGAGCAAGTTTATGTTCATTCATTGTCTATGAGTAGCTGCCAAATATTAAAAGAAAAAATTGTTTCCAGGGACAATTTTCCAAATAAATAAGATTCATTTATTCCCTGAAAAATTACAGAGCTGGTCACGTACCATTTATCCTACAGTAAATTAATTGAAACTGATGGGAAATGTAACTACTTGGCCTCAGTGGCTTTGGGGTTTTTTTTAACAAAAATGTGTGCAAGGTATTCCCAATTATTATGCCTTGATTGTGTGTGCTAATTCCACTGTGAAGTTATTTGGATCTAAATTCTAGCAATCATAATTCAAGCTGAAAGCAAGAAAACTTTTGTGTAGCTCATTAATATGGGCTTTAGCTGTTGCGTGCTAGAAATAAAAGGGAAATAACAGTTTCTCTTACTTATTAAGCAAATTCTGCTGCCACCTTGTGGCCTTCAGAATATCACTACATTCAATTGAATACCTACATTCCCAGATAGTTTTCCAATGTCTGAATTAATTTCACCGCTGAATGTTCCCTAGATTTCAGGCATATCTTCAGAACAAGAGATTGGCATGCTCCTTGAAATATGAACACAGAAGAAATCATCTCATTGTTATCTGATACACCAAGCTATGTCTCTCTTCTGTGTCTTCCTTTTCGCTGGATATTGAGCAAATGCAAAGTTAACGTGTTAATTTATTTTTCAAAACTATGTCACATGTGCATTATCTGTCCTGGTCTTTAAAATAATCTAAACAATCTATAAAAAATAAAGCCAGAAGAGTCTGGGTGATTTGAAAGTCACAACTGGAGATTGTCAAAGAATGTAGGTTTCCTATTACTTTTTTCCGATGCACAGCCTGGGCTTTCCAAATGACATTTTTTCAAAATGATTTCCAAATAGGTTTTCCTAAATTTCCAAGTGAGTTGAGTGAGCTGATGCATTAACATGGAGTGTGACATGCAGGGCAGACATTCAACAGACATTTGAAAACCCCTCTTTGTGCAGGCAGAAGCACTTTCTGGCCATGTCTCAAAATATTTTGGATGCCATCCTTTTTCGAAACTTCAGCTTTTTAATTTGTATGGCAACCTTTCGCTGTGTGTATGAATGATTTTTTTTGTGTATATTGATTCTGCTGTGTCAATCAGTATTCATCTGATTCACTTAATTTTAATGCCCTAAAATTCTTCTAAATATAAGAATGCCCCCCCTCTGTTCGCAAACTATATTACAGAAAACAATACACGTTTCTTAATGATTCACCTTGTGGTACTATCCCAAAACCTATTAACACCCTAACAATCTCAACTTGGTCACCATAAGAATTTGGGATTTAATACAGTTGGAAGGTGTCCTATGGGCCATCAAAACCTTCCCGTTGCTCAGTACATAGTTGTTCAATCTTTTTTTGAAGACAGAGGAGGAGACCCCACCCCTCAGTCTTCTCTTCAAGCTGAACATGTTCTCCTCATATGTTTGGTTCTCCATACCTCTTATCAATCTTGTTACGTTTCTTTGAATCCATTCCAGTTTGTCCTTCTTAAAATGAGGTGCCCAGAACTGAATGTAGCATTCCATGTGAGGCCTGATCAGCCTAGGAAATTGTGTGACTATTACTTTCCTCAACCATGAAGTTATAACCACTATTAATGCAGGCTAAAATTAGGTGGAGACAAACTCCATGTGTAGAGATTTCACTTGAGGAAGTTTCCCTCAACCCCACTTCCAGGGACTCCCTCATTGCCAAGCACTCCATATTATTTACCAGGGCCCTTCAACACCAAGGAAGACTGCAGGGGTTGGCGGGGGGTGAAGGTGTCATCTTCCACTAGCACTGCTAGTCTGTTAATGGAATAAAAATGTGTACATTTCCCTTTCCCTCTTTTTTTGGGCACTGTTGAGGTTGGTATTTCCATCCTTCCTCTGTAGTCCCAAAAAATCCTCACCTCAGGCTTACCATACACATAAACACACAGCATGGCAATGTTGTGCCTTGTGGGGAGCGGGCAACATTGAAAAGCATGTGGCTGTGCTTCTTTGTCTTACCAGTGCTGAGACCTCCAGAGGATCTCAACCAAACTCAGTGTTGATGTAGTTATCCTGAGTTTGATACAGGATCATAGTCAGATATTTCTCTGAACTTTCCTGCTGCTTCTGCATGCAGTCAGTAATAAAGTGCATTGGCTGGGTATAAGTGGAGGTAAAAGGACTCCGTCAAATTGTGCCTAATTAGTCAAAAGCACATTGAAATAATCAGGTTTTCAGGTCTTTCCGGAATGTGGCCAAAATAGGAGCTAATCTAATTTCTCTTGGGAGGGAGTTCCAGAGCCAGAGGGCCACCACCGAGAAGGCCCTCTCCCTCGTCCCCACCAACCGTGTTTGGGACGGCGGCAGGAGGAAGAGAAGGACTCATGGCTATTGTTGGAGCAGGTTTTAAAAAAGCAAATCAGAACAGGGCATAGCTTAAGTATCTTTTTAAAACTAAAGGGATACAATCTACTTTTATTGAATTTTTGTAAAAAAAAAATCTTTAAAAATATTTTGTCTGTGTAAATTTGTAGTGAGGCCAGTCTTCTGAAATATTATATTGTGCCTTAGAGCTAAGTATGGTGTAACAGCAGATACAAATCTCTTTACATCCTCGTAGAGTCACATAACATAAAAGAAGCTGGAAGTATCAGTTGAGTATTGTTGAAATCATGTGATTAATATGTCGTATATAATTGCCCACTCTGAAAGGGAAGTAGTGTCCAGAGGTTGGTTGCAAGATTCTTGTTGGATATTACTATGTTTAAATTCTGCTTTTTCTCTCCACAATGAGATGTTGGACCTACCTTGATCAAGTTTTCTGCTTTCTGGGGATTTGTTGGAAAGGGATTAAAAATTGTTTTTTTCTGCCATACTTAGAAAGTCATATGATAGCAAATGTGAAAATATGCTCATGGTTCTAATCTTGCCTATTTCTAATAAAACAGAGCTAAATACAATTTAAAAATAGTGTATTTAAGACTTCTCACTAACAGAGTTGCTTCATTTTAGGAGGATTAACCAATGGTAGTGGTCGCTATATCTCTGCAGCACCTGGAGCAGAAGCAAAGTATCGCAGTGCAGCAAGTACCTCCAGTCTCTTCAGCTCCAGCAGCCAATTGTTTCCTCCCTCACGACTCCGTTACAGTAGATCTGACATTATGCCTTCTGGGCGTAGTAGGTTGTTGGAGGATTTTAGAAACAATCGCTTCCCTAATCTTCAGCTAAGAGACCTGGTTGGACACATAGTTGAATTTTCCCGAGACCAGCATGGCTCTAGGTAGGTAT